>NC_043973.1:49219506-49239506 GCF_902148855.1 Sphaeramia orbicularis
TGCTGCTTTTGGAACCTCAGTTTCCTGAAAGATCTGCCCATAGGATCTATAAAGCTCTGTCTAATCTAATCTAAACTAAACTAAACTAAACTAAACTAAACTAAACTAAACTAACACTAAATACCACAGCTGTGGTTTATAGAAGTTGATTTTTTTCCTCAAACATGTATTTTTACTGCTGTATTTACTTGACATTTATCTACATTGGATCTAAATACAGACACATGCAGTCATTAGAACTTTACTAAACCAACAAACCTAATGTTTATTTAAGACTTTTGCACAACACTGAATGTATGTGTGAAGAAAAAAAAAATTTTTTAATAACATCCACAAAAACCTAGAGTGAAATTGTCAGAAGGCTCTGTTAAAGAAAAAATAATTCAACAGGACTAAAACCAGCCTCTTCAAAACTCACTCAGTGTATACATTACATTCTACAGCTTTCTTTTTTTTTTTTTTTTTTTTTTTTTTTACCTCCGTTGGTCTATTTAAGCCAAATAAAGCTCCTTTCACACTGAAATGCGTAAAGCTGTGGAATATTTCACACCGGCTCTGTTCAGACTGTCAGTAATGTGAATTTGACAGCTGTGACACTTGTTCACTAAAAGGTCAGAACAGATTCATGCCGGCTCATTCTTCAGAAACAGTAATGGACTGAACATCAGGCTGAGCTCTCTGCTGCAGTCGGCTCCTGCTCCAGTCCATCTGATCTGGAAACTGGGAAACTGGGTGTGACTCATATAGCATTCATGTTACACAAGCTTCTCTAGTCTCATCTTCTAGTTGTTTCACCCTTTGTTTCATGTATGTGTGTCTTTTCATACAACGGGGGGGCTACAAACCCACTATATTTACCATTATTACTGTCACATAACATGGGTTTTACACTGTTGGGTGGGTTGATGCCTTTAACCCTATAACGCTGAACATATCATATTTGATACATGAATTTTAAAGCCCTCTACATGATCAGTGTGATTTTTTTTTTTTTCTTAAAAAAACCTGATGTATACAATTAGATACATGCAGGGAGGAATTCATTCACCAGAGGCTTTTCCAGTGACACAAGACTGTCATTAATGAGGAAGGAGGAAGAACTTTGACAATTATAGATAGATAGATAGATAGATAGATAGATAGATAGATAGATAGATAGATAGATAGATAGATAGATAGATAGATAGATAGATAGATAGATAGATAGATAGATAGATAGATAGATAGTAAAAAAAAAAAAACAAAACACTGACCCATCCTAACAGACAACCACCAATGGAAGGTAAGAAGTGATAAAAACTGAATAAAAGATATATAAATATATAATGTGTATATTCAAAGTAAGTTAAAAATAATACTATAAAACACCTGTAGAATGCACAACATACAATAATTTATTGCTCAGCAATATTAAAAAGTTTAATAACAGCTGGCAGGAAGGACCTCCTACTGTGTTCAGTCCTGGACCGAGGGGAAATCAACCAATTTTGAAAAGGAATTACCAATTTGTTAGACATGTTTGTGTTATATTATGTTTTTATTTGTTCAAAAATGATAATATTTGAGCACTGAGACCTGATGTATCAAATATGATACAAAACTGAAACTCATACATGGAAACTGATATTTAAAATAAAGAATTTTGGGGGTTATTCAGAAGGATCAATAAAGGCTCCAGTGTCAAAGCACTGGAATTTTCTGTCAGTGCTTTAATGGTTCAGGCTTTACAGGGTTATTTTTGGGGTGAAAGTTATGTCCCAACAAAATAAAACACTTTTTTTTTTCACTGTCAGTCAGTTAAAATCAGTAAACTGACTCAATGTTCCTGCTTTTAAAGTCAAACCTGCTCTCACAGATTGGATTTGGAGCAGACATCTGCTTCCTAAGCCCCACTACAGTGAAGGGACTGGGATTAAAACTGAATTAGATCTAATTTATTGAAAATATTCTAATTATTTTTCTATTTGACAGTGATCAGCTATGTATTTAATTGATTGTAACTCATAGGTAGGTTAAAGGTATGCAATGAGTGATGCAAAAACTGGGCAGTGGCTGATGGTAACTGGTTAGGTTCATTTGTTTTTAACCCATTAAGACCCAGTGCTAGTTTTGTGGCAGTTCCCAAATGATTTTGTCTCTCTAGTTTACCTTTCTTAAGCGATTTATCACCATTTATTCTAATATTATCATCTGTATTTTGCATTTTTTCACTGTAATACGTGTATTTTTCTGTATTGAACACATATGTTCATGGAAAACTTAGAATTAATTTCAAAGGTTATTCGATCAAAACAGAGAAAACTGAAGATAAAGTAGCTTTTTCAGCAAAGATATCAATAAGTGAACTTAAAAACAAGTGTGTCCATCCACTGTCATAGATCAAACTCTGTGGCTTTTACTGGTGAATCAATGTTTAAACCCATAAAGACCTGGTGCTACTTTTATGACAACTCCTAAATGATTTCTTCTCTCCATTTAGCCTTTTCCTACATGATTTCTCACCATTTATTGTAATATTATCTTCTGTATTTTCCATTTTTCACTGTAAATAATGTATTTTACTGGATTTAATTCAGTGATCATGTAGATGCTCATAAGAGCTCCGAGTAAATTCAAAGGTTATTATATCAAATCAAAGAAAACTGAAGAAAAGGGACCTTTTTTCAGCAAAATATAGCAATAACTGAACATAAAAGCAAGCATTTACAACCTTTGCATTGATCCAACTCCATGGGTTTTACTGGTGAATCAATGTTGTAGAAGACGAGGGTGTTTCCATGGTAACTACGGAGCCTCTGAACGTCCAAATGGGTCATATCTGATGACCATGAAAAGATGAAGAACTGTATTTTACACCAATTATTTACATGGATTGATAGAATTAATGGATTAACAGGTATTAATCAGTTTAGATCAGGTTACCAGTGGCTGTTTGGGTCTTAATGGGTTAAAACAACTAAACTATTCCCCGCTACATTGTTTTTCTGCCACGTTACATCAATTAAATGTAAAAGTCTAACGTGCTGTAGACACTGGAATACCACACAAATGGAATGGGACTCATCTTTAACATACGCACATGCATGCATTACGAGATGCAATTAAACACAGCAGAAAAGGAGGAATGGTGTTAATTCAAACTACTCAGTCAAGCAAAACTTAAATGTGAAAGTCATAGGGCCAGGTGTCATGGTTTCTGATGTAAGATGAGGAAAAATAGTGGGAGGAATGACACGGATCGTGCTCATCCCTCGCTCCCATTCGAGCTGTCTCCCTCATCATGCTTGACTGATCTCACCTTTTCAATCTCCTCTTCTCTTAAGATATAAATCCAAGGAGGATGACAGTTGCAGATGAGTTTACGGTGTGTGTTGCGCACATGTGTGTGTCTGTCGATTGATAACGTGAGTGAGGAGTGAGTAGTGAGTGAAAGAATGGGGGAAAAAGTGGAAAAAGTTAGTTCTAGTTTGGGTGTGTTTGACCAAAAGTGGACGTTTCTCTTATCAACAGATGTACAGTCACGGAAAAAAAATGATTCGACCACCCTTGTTTGCTTCAGTTTTGTTGTTCAGTTTAATGTCTGGTCCAACTAAAGGTGCATGTGTTTGGACAAATCTAATGATAACAACAGAAATACTCATAAGAGTTACACCCGTTCATGCATGCACAATGAGAACCTAATCAAGATTTTTTTTTTTTTTAGTATTTGTATTCCTCTTTAGGCATGAAAAAAAACAATGCGTGTTGGAAAAAAAAATTTATGACCCTATTTTTTCATGGAGTTGTAAAAATGTACACTCGCTGGACACCATGGTTTAATTTTTAAAGCAAAAAAAACATGTATTACTGAAGTACCGTGTGAAAACTATGATTTTTTTTTTTTTTTTTAATTTTAGCGCTTGAAATCTGATGTTAGTCACATTTAACATACTGGAGATAATAGCAAAAAAAAAAAAAAAAAAACACTTTTTGATAATGAAAAAACTGTTAATTACAGTCTAATAACAATAACAAGCAATTGATTTAGACTCAAACATGTCAGTGCAGATCAGGTTTATCAAGAACAGCAAAGTTACAGTACTGGTCTGAATGTCAGTGTATGGGATGATCCACCTTGTCTGATATGGAACTAAAACAACACAAACCATGACCACACAAGAGAACAGCTGTAGAACAGCTGTCCACTGGAGTGACCGCTGTGCATGAAAGGGTTAAATTAAGAGCTGATATCTTGACATTCTCCATGTTTTTTCTTGATAATAACCCAAATCACTTAAAGGTAGGCTAGAAATCCTGGACTACATTTTAAAAATACACAATTCAGAAGTCCAAACCCCTTTCTTTATACTTCCCCTTGAAGCCACGCCTCCAGAGTACCATATTGTACCAGAGGGGGAGGGAAAATGGCAGTTGAGTTTGATAGACATTTCACCGTTCAATCATTTCGATGGGTCGGTTAAAATGATTGGGTGGGTGTTTTTTCAGTCCTGTCCGTTCCATAAGTGACAAGATTTTTTTTTAAATTTTGTGTTAGCGCATTTAATTAGTTGGTTTGTAATCGGGGTGTGAAGGGGATTTTAAGCAATACTAGTAAAAAAAAAAAAAATGCTCCAGGAAAACATCCCCTAGCCCACCTTTAAGTTCTGACATCAATAGCTATAGTATTGTACTGACAAAAAAAGGTACTTTTAGGTATTCCATGTTTTCATTTCTGGTCTGTTTTAGTCACAGCTAAAACAACAGTTTAAAAACTAGTACAAACAAATGATTTTTACAAAATTGCAGAAAGGAAAGGGCTTGGGGGGTTGGTTGTTTTTCATGGTGGGGCTTTGCCACATGTGTGTTGATGATATCTAGTTTAAATATGGATATATGAATATTATATTACCATACAGGACAATGTAGAATATTATTGTATATGTACTTTTGTTTGTTATTTTACTTTATATAAATATCCAGTAGGATAATTTGTAAATGGGTATTATTATATTAGTGTATATAGGAAAAAGGATGTGATATTATATTATTATTTATTATTATTATTATTATTATTATTATTATTATTATTATTATGTCAATATTTATATAAAATAATAATTTGCTATATAGTGATCATAAGGAATAGAGATTGGGGGTAGGAGTATATAACTTTACCTTTCTTCCTACTCCTTTTCAAGCATGTTCAAATTTAGTTTAATTATTAATTTAACTTTTTCTCTTTAGTTTACTTATCACCTTTTAATGGACCATTACTGATATTTTGTAGGTTGATTTTTGTTTTGATTTTCACTGTCGACATGTTTGCAATAAAGATTTCAATCAAATAGATACACACAGGATGTCTGTACTTGATTACATAACCATTGGTTTTGATGACTTTTGATGGTCCATTATTTTTCAGGTCACTGTGTGTAGTGTGAATATTTTCAAAGATCACGACAAGAGTTTCTATAGACAAATCACCCTTCACATTAAATCTGAAAAAGGTCACATTTAACTTCTAACCGGCAATTTGAAGTTCATTACACCTAGCTGAAAGGCATTCACTGTTAAAAATGTGCAGCGCGGGAGTTAAATGAGCATGAAGTTTATACGGTCGTACTCACAACACAGCAGTTTACCTCTACTTGTGTGTGTGTGTGGGTGTGTTGTGTGTGTGTGTGGGTTGTGTAATGTGGCTTTTCTCACAGGAAAAAACTAAAGAAAATGTTAATGTGTCACAGACTAAAACATCAGGACCAGCTGTGCAGAACAATCATTAACAGTGTCACCATTTTGGTGTTTAAAACCAGAAGCGGTCTCTAAGAACGAAGCGTCACCTGCTCAGAGTAGGCGGTTGCTTTAGTGCAGATGTGTGATTAGAAGCAGATGTCTAATTCAGGCGTGGGCGTTCTCTCGCAGACAGACGTCAGTTCAGCAGAGACAGGGAAGACAGCATGTATCTGGAACTGGAGGCTTTATAGAGTCTTTCCTGCGCTGTTATGGCCTGAGGTGTACACGGCTGCCCAACGGTTCACACTACAAACATCTCAATCACAACAAAAACAGTGGAAAAAGGAAACTCCAGGCCGACAGTGTGTCCTGCAGGCAAACACTGCAGCGCACACCCTGGTTAGAAGGGTCTGGAGATTAACCCACAAGACCCAGTCTACTTTTTAGGACACATTCTCCCAAGGATTTTTTCACTATATTTAACCTTTCTTAAGTGATTATCACCATTATTCTAATATTATCCTCTGTAGTTTGCAATTTTTTCAGTACAAATCATGTATTTTCCTGTGTATTAACCTGGAAAGGCCTGAACCATTAATTCATTTGACAGAAAATTTCCCACTTCTTTGAAACTGGATCCATTATTGGTCCTTCTGAACATGCATGAGTTTCAATTTTGTATCATATTTGACTACTCAGGTCTCAATGCTCAAATATTATTATTCTGAACAAACAAAAACATAATACACACAAACACGTTTAACAAATTGGTCATTCCTTTCAAAATTTGTCAACGTTCTGCCTCCTTCCTCATTAATGATAGTCTTGTAGTGTCTCTGGTGAACAAAGTCCTCCCCCTGGTGGATTTTCTGCATGTATCTAATTGTATACATCAGGTTTTTCAAGAAAAAAAAAATCAACACCCCATCATGTAGAGGGCTTTTTTTCTTTTCTTTTTTAAATATTAGCGGAACCAATAGGGTCTTTTAGTCTTTTAGTCTGCATTGGAATTTATTGATTATTATTGTTGATTATTAAATGCATTTGTTTGCAGTTGCTTTCAGTAGTCCTGTATTGGTGCACTGATTTATTTATGTTTGTCACATTGCACTTTGGATGTGGGCTGATGTCTGGGCTGATATCTGTGGTAAGCTGTATAATGAATTGCCTGTATGGGATAAATAAGATTTCGGAATCAAAACTCGTGTATCAAATATGATACGTTTGGCGTAATAGGGTTCATTAACTGATGATGCAGTATGTTCATTAAAGCTCAGAGTAAAGTTTGAGGGTTATTATATCAAAAACAGAGAAAACTGAAGAAAATGTGACTTTTTCAGTAAAATCTGTCATTACCTGAACATAACCCCAGTGTGTCCATCACTGTCATTGATCCAACTCCATGGGTTTGACTGGTGAAGCAATGTTGTAGAAGATGACTGTGTTTCCACGGTAACTACAGAGCTTGTGAACGTCCAAATGTGGTCATATCTGATGACCATGAAAAGATGAATAACCGTATTTTACACCAATTATTTACATGGATTGGTAGGATTAGTGGATCAGCAGGTATGAAACAGTTTAGATCAGTAGATGATGTTGTCACTGGTGGATGTTTGGGTCTTTATGGGTTAAAACCTTCAAATATGATATAAAGACAAGACTATGGACACTGAAAAAAGGGGGGTTTTGAACTGTAGCTGAAGTAAAGTAATAGTTGTAGATGTGTACTTTTTCATGCCGATGATCACTTTCGCTTGATCGGGACCCTTTTGTGGATTTTATTGACTTGGAAGTAAACACTCTTTCTGTTTTAACCATAAGACCAGAGCAGCCAAGGCCGTCTCTGATGTAAACTGTTCAATACTTATTGATCCACTAATCCTATCAATACATGTACATATTGGTGTAAAATGCCAGGTTTTCATCTTTTCATGGTCATCACATATGACCCATTTGGACATTCAGAGGCTCCATAGTTACCATGGGAAACACCGTCATCTTCTACAACATTGTTTCACCAGTAAACCATGGAGTTGGATCAATGACAGGTGGATGGACACACTGGGTTTATGTTCAGTTAATGAGAGATTTTCTGAAAAAGTCACTTCAGTTTCTTCAGTTTTCTCTGTTTCTGATATAATAACCTTTGAATTTACGCTAAGGTTTATGAGAGCATCTCCATGAGCAAGTAAATTAAAATACAGGAAATAGCTGATGTTCACTGAAAAAAACACAAAATACAGAGGACAATGTCATAATTAATGGTGATGAATCATTTAGAAAAGTGAATATGAGTGTATGAAAAACTGTTTTAGAGAAAGACCCAGCTGTAAAAAGTGTTCCACTGTTTTGACTCAGATGTTGCATAATGTGAGTTATTGTGGTGAATAAAAGCAAATGCTTTACGCTGAAAAACAGTTCATGTGCTTGTTTTGTTAGATACATTTTTAATGAGACCAATTCTGCTGATTTCTAGTTCAGTATCTTTATTCTGGACGCTTGTAGAAAAGGGTTTGCATGATTTACAGTCAAAAAAACAGCTACAAAGTAGGACTTCAGCCTCATTTATGAAACAGGATGTTTTGCAGTAGGACCACGTCAGAATAAAGAGTAATGATTAGTATTATATGTTGACGGTTTAGGTTCCCAGTTTAGTATCAACCCATGGTTGTGTATATGCTTTTTTCTGTTTATTATGAAGGAGGATTGATACTGCACTGAAAACTTTTCAAAAAGTCCTACTGTTATGAGAATAAATATTTTGAGAAAAATCCATCAATTTGCAATTCTGTAGAAAAAAAAATGAAAAAAATCATCAGCAGAACTCCGAGAAGTCCAAATATATGAATATCTTTACAAGCAGAAAAAAAAAAAAATAACATATATATATAGTAGATATAATATATATATATATTATATATATAGTATATCTATATCTAATATATAGATAGAGATATTACTAGTTATAACTTATTCCTTTTCAAGACATTGAGTGTCACAGTGAAATTTTACATTTGCGTGATATTTGTTTTCTTTTTTGGTTGATTTATTTCATATATTGGAATGTGCTTTTGGATCTGGGATTTCTTTTGGCCTACTGATGTTTGAAGGTGAAGTCTATCTGTATGCATAATACAGCTACGAAATGGACAGAGTGATTTTTGATATGTATAATTTTTTTAGCGTTTTGTGCAGGATTTTTTTTAGAATTTATTTGACATGTGTAAGCTTTGTCAAGGTACTTTGAGAAACTGACATGTACGGAACAGGATTAGAGCAGGGGAAGAGAAAAAACAAAGGTCCAATATTTTTTATGATTATTTGAGGAAAAAGTCAGAATTCGGAGATTAAAGTCATAATTTAAAATAATAATAATAATACAAATATATATATTGGACCTTTTTTTTTTTTTCCCAGTGGCCCTAATCCTCTTCTGTGGACATGGGACTTTGTGATCAGTACAAACAGACAGGGTAAGGGAATGGGAGTATATAAACTGGACTTCATCCTGCTCCTTTTCACATTTTTATTTATTTATTTATTTATTTATTTATTTATTTATTTATTATTATTATTATTATTATTATTATTATTATTATATATTTTTTATTTTCTTTTTTTTTAAATATTTGAAATGAAAAACAAAAAAACACAAAAAACCCTATACTTCAGTTTAATCTTAGGTGAGGCTATACATTGCTCATATGACAAAACAAAAACTATCACTCCCCTTCTTTGAGTTCATTCTCATTAATTTTTTTTTTCCTCAAAATATCACTTTATTCTTGTAATAAATTGCATTTTTTTCTCTAAAGTATGACCTTATTCTGATTATATAAGACGTTTTTCATCCGCACAGCCCCCATTCACCTTCATTGCTTGCCTTTTTGCATTTTCACATTGTCCTCCTACATTTGTATACTTTGGAGGAGGTTGTAATATCATAGAAAACCACAAAAACCTCAGCAAGGAAGATTATTTTCCCGCTCTACCTGCTGGTTTTGTGACATCCCCTCAGATTTAAGCATGTAATCATAGACTGTATATGAACATTTAATAACAGATATATGTTTGTAAAATACCCTAAACTGTTCCTGAAATGTTAGAAGGTGTATTTTCTTCATGTGCTGTATCTGAAATGAAACAGGCGACCATTTATGTCAGAAAATCGCAATCCAGAAAACAAAAAAAAATGTATTTTAGCTTTTTTTTTTCAGTCATGATGCCAGTTTCTACCAAACCCAGGCAGTTTTTTTTCCTCCTGAGAATGTGATAAGTAAAATAATTAAAATCTGATATTAAAAACAGTCTCTGATGTTATTCTGTAACTTCACATCATCAAAATGAAATATTGGGAGAATTTATTATTAATAACTTCTGGAATAAAATCCTCGTGTGTAGTGGTTGCGTGGGTCTTTGGGGTACATTTAATGTTACTGCTTGCGAAGCACATTGTAATGCATTTGTAACTTGAAGTTATTGTGCTTTTTATGTTAATAAACCTGATGAGGAGTCTGCTGTGAGCAATACATTTCTCACTATTTCATGGGATCCGTCCAGTGTTGGCTGCGACAGCGTGTTTGGAAAATCAGGAACAGGCTCTAGATTGCCAAGACTGTTAACACATACACAGGTAAAACTATAAAACAACACAGAAACATGAATCTGAGTTTTAGAGCAAAAAAAAAAAAAAAAAAAACTGTTGAAAGCCGTACAAAAGTAATATAATGTCACTGTCGGGCAGGAAACCTTCAAAGTCAATTTTTGGTCTTTTTTTTTTTTTTTTTTTTCCATAAAATGATTCTATTAGTCAGTTTTCACATTGGCCTGATGGTTTTAGAAATACTTAACCAATGAAAAGTGTTGAAAATGGTTTGTGACTACATCTCTTAAAAGACTGATATTAGCTTTTTTTAATGGAATTTCATTTTAAGTAAAACCCATGGAGTTGGATCAAAGACAGTGGATGGAAACACTTGGGTTTATATTCAGTTAATGATAGATTTTGCTGAAAAAAAAATCACTTTTTCTTCAGTTTGTCTGTTTCTGTCATAATATCCTTCAACTTTAATTAGAGTTTTTATGAACTCCACATGATCAGTAAATTAAATATAGGAAAATACCTGATGTTCATTGAAAAAACACAAAATACACAGGATATTGTCATAAGAAGTTGTGATAAATCATATAAGTTAAATATAGAGAAAAAATATTTTGGAAAGGACAAAAGTAACACTGGGTTTTTATGGGTTAAAATAATGACTTAAGTGATGATTTTCAAAAATTTTCTAAAAAACAAAACAAAAAAAAACCAATCATATACTCATGTGTGGTTCATTTTTTTTTTGACAAAGATGATGAAGATACCTTTATTTTAAGTTATTTTAAAGGAGTTGATCGTTGGCTTTTTTAAAGTGGAAGTCTGCATTTTTCAGACATTTCCCTGTGGTCTCCATAACTGTAAATGCTCTGCTTGGTCTCCACAGGTCCATCTTCAACCCTATTTCTGAGTATGACACCAGAAAGGTGGTTTGGAGCGCTGGCCCTTTAAATGCAAATGAGCCACTTCAGGCCCCCGCCCCCTCCAGGTTCTTGGCTGTGCTGCTCTGTCCTGTTCAACCAACAACCTGAACATTTTAGGAAATCATTTCGAAGTTGGACATATTTTTCAGTATGGACTACAACCACACTGCTGGACAAACAATTCTGTCAATTCGGAGAAATGTTCTTTTGGAACAGTCTTGACCTGATATGTGCAAATGTCGTGACATAATTACAGACGTAACAAATTAAGCAGGAATTAAAACAGGTTGTAGAAATCCACTCGATTTTTTGCCTAAATGAATATACAGATAGCTTTGCAGCAGCTGGAGGGTTCAAATTCAAACTGTATGAACTATTAGGGTCCAAATACACAAAGAAATGAAGCACAGACTAAGAAAAGTGGGTTTAGCTAAATATGAGCCCTTTAGCCCTTTAACCCACAGGTGTCAAACATGCGGCCAACATCCCGCCAAAGGTTCCATTCCGGCCCTGCAGGATGAAAGTGCATAACTGAACCTGAACAGTCCAGGT
This sequence comes from Sphaeramia orbicularis, assembly GCF_902148855.1. NCBI lineage: Eukaryota > Metazoa > Chordata > Actinopteri > Kurtiformes > Apogonidae > Sphaeramia > Sphaeramia orbicularis. Next base: position 49,231,297 of record NC_043973.1, read on the forward strand.
TGAACAAATCCTTTTGGTTCAGGTTCCACATACAGACCAGTGGGATCTACAGTCAAAAGAACAACACAATAAACCAGAAAATAATGACAACTACAAATTTTGTTTGTGGAAAAATCATGTGGAAAAATTGAAGTGAAAAAAATCACATTACACTGGTGAAAATATGTACATTATAAAACTATTCTTTCACAATAAAATGCAAATAAATACATAATAAAAACAAGAATGAACAACCTGAAATGTGCAGTTTGAACAATATTCAGCCTGTTCCTAAATGTTTGGTGCATTTATGGATCCACTGGGATCTGCAGTTGTGTTCAGAATAATAATAATAATAATAATAATAATAATAATAATAATAATAATAATAATAATAATAATAATAATAATAATAATGTAATAGTCAAATTACATTATGAAAAGGTTTACGTCTACAAACTGTCCTTTCAGACAATGTGAATAACATGAACAAACTGAAAAAATCAGTTGTAATTTAAACAATTTTATGCCTCAGTTTATCATTTATACATGTACATTATAACGTACAGATCACAGTGGGTCTACAAATACACACAACGTTTAGTAACAGGCAGAATATTGTTCAAATTGCACTTACTTTTCTTAAGACATTTGAGGTTATTCACATTTTTTTGTGAAATTATACTTTGTTTTAGTGTAAATACATAAAAATATTTACATTTACAAAGAGAAACATTTGCAGTCATCATTATTTCTCTGTTCTTATGATGGTATTTGACTGGTCCTTCCCACTTAAGATTGAATTGTTCTGAATGTGGAACCTGAAATAAAAGGATTGTTCATATTTAGTGTAATTTTTGCAGTTCACAAATTCAGTGCCCACAGGCCGGACTGGACCCTTTGGCGGGCCGGATTTGTTTTTTCCAGTTTCCTGAAAAATAACCATTTCGGACATAAGAGGTTTCCACCTGACAGTGACGATAAGCTTATTTCCAACACAGTTATTGAGATGATGAAACCATCCCAGTATATACCATCTGTAGATTTGAATAGAGTTCCTTCTTTTCCTCTTTTACACTCCCTCATATTTACTCTGTTCTCCTCCTCCAAACTGCTCTCTGGATCAGTGGGTTGAGGTGAAGCTATTCTCTCTATCAGTCCAGTTTGCCATTATATAAGCGGAGGTCAATGCGTGGCTGCAGTACATCCACACACACACACCACACACACACACACACTTGGAAAAGCACGATGAAATGAAAGAAACACCTTCAAAGGAATCAGACCCTGTGTGCTGTGTTTTATGTTACGTCTTGTGCAAACACTGATGATAATTTCTTGGATGGGTTGAAGAACAGCAGCGCAGTATGAGGATGACACTGGGTTTTCATTTCCTTACAGGCAGATAACATTGTATTTTACTCTGTTCACATCAAGGGTATTAATCGGTAACGAAAACTAAACGAACTGACGGAAACTAGAAGTTGTAAAAAACTTTTCGTTTAACTGAAATAAATAAAAGGGCGACATGGTGGTGCAGTGGTTAGCACTGTGGCCTCACAGACAGAAGGTCCTGGGTTCCAGTCCAACACCAGTGGACGGGGGGTAGGGACCTTTCTGTGTGGATGTTTGCATGTTCTCCTCGTGTCTGCGTGGGTTCTCTCCGGGTACTCCCGGCTCCTCCCACCAGCCAAACACATGCACTGATAGGTTAATTGGTTAAATCTAATTGTCCATAGGTGTGAATGTGAGAGGTGTGTTTGTCTCTATAATGTTCACCCTGGTGATGAACTGGTCACATGTCCAGGGTTGAACCCCCCCTTCGCCCCTATGATCTGGGATAGGGCTCCAAGAGACCCCCCGTGACCTAGTGAGGATAAAGCGGGTTCAGAAAAGTGAATGAATGAAATAAATAAAACTATAGTAAAAGAAAAAAAAAGAAACGATAACTAACTGAAACTGTATTGTGTGTTTACAAAACTAACTAAAAAGTGATAAAAATTATGGATAAAATTCCCTTAGTTTTTGTTTTTGTCATGGTCGGATTGATACGAAATTGAGTGTATTTTGCTGGAGCAATTTTAAGCTAGCAGCCCCATACGACACTTTTTGGCTCCGTCCACTGTGTTCACTTGTGGTTCCAGTCGTCTTCTGGTCCCCACTACTACCTGGAAACATGGAGACTAAAGCAGCAGAGTCCTGTCTTGGATTGATTTGAATACGACGACAGAGAAGAAGAGAAAACAGACCACTAAACTACAACTAAACTAAAATTAACATTTAGAAAAAAAACAAAAACTAATAAAAACAAGCAAACCTGCTCTAAAAAACTGATTAAAACTAAGTGAATTAGAGGGGAAAAAAGTCAAAACTAATAAAACTAACTAGAATGAAAAAATCCTGACTATTATGACCTTGGTTCACATAGAAATGCATATCCATCCATTTTTATTAACTTAATCAGGAGTGCAATGGAATAATAGTAGTTTTTATATATTTATTCTTCTTTTAACTGTATTTATTGGTCTTTTATATGCCTTTCAAATTCTATATGTTTACACTTTATTTTTGCACTGTGGGTGGGAAGGACCACTCCAATTTCATTGTTGCTTTTTGCACAATGACAATAAAGGCTATTCTATTCTATTCTATTCTATTCTATTCTATTCTATTCTATTCTATTCTATTCTAAGTTGCTTGTACGAAAGTTTCCGATGTAAAAACAGTAAAGGTCCTGTAAAACAGCAGCGTGTTCTAATGTAGGATTTCGGCTCCACAGTTGAATAATGTGGATTTACCGTACCGCTTTGGCTCATTGTGTCTCGCCACTTTAAGTGAAAACCAGACATGTCAATACGCCACTTTGAACCAAAGAGTCTGGACATATGTGGACCTGCAGTTAGAGCTGCACGTGTCTGCAGTTACCTTCAAGGATATTTCAGTTCACATGGTCTGACAGCCGTGTATCCTGGGCTATAAAAATCACCCTGTGACAGGAGGGTGTTTTCATATGTGTTAAAGACAAAAGGTGGAAGTGTGTTATTGATGGCCGTCATTACCCATCACTGTCCAGGTTCAGTCAGACTGACTATTGTCACTGGCTCCATGGCTCATCTGAGAAGCTTTTTGGTTGTAGTTGCACACTGCATTCAATTTGATAAGTGATTTAAAAAAATAAATAAAAAGACACTTGTTTTTTTTTAATGTAGCACATTTGGTAGGAGAGGTATAAGCTGAAATTGGCTTAGACAGATACCTACTCCTAAAACAGGGATCTGCAAGCTTTACAATCAAAAGAATCCTTTTTAAGCTTGAGAAAGAGGAAAAAATGTGGCCGAGCCATACAAAAAAAATATTTAAAGACATTTGACCATAAAGGGGCTGTTCTTCTGTAACCTAGTTGTGATTAGTTTGTTTATTTAACTATTTAAACTTTGTATTTCCACTACAATAATACAATGTTGGAGCATTTATGAAATTATACGACTACATAAAGAAAACATTCAAGATTTGTACAATTTTCTACTGCTGTACCCTATTTCCAAACCAAATTGCAGTGTGTAAACAGATAAAAAGCTCCACTTTCATGTATATGGACCTAAACTACTGACAAATGCAAACTGAGAGTCTCTTGTATTAAATTCAAGAAAAATAATGCAGTGGTGAATACATTTTGGTTTATACTTTTCAAAAAATTATTTTATTCTGTGTATAGCCTGCACATACACGTAAAATTCCCGACGGTTAGTATTACCGTTTAAATTGTAATTATCATAATAACCGTGCTTTGATTACAGCGCGTTGAAAACTCACAGTACTGCACATGTCCAAGAGAAGGAGGAGCATTCCAGTGTGCATGGCTAGAGAAGAGAGAGAGAGAGAGAGAGAGAGAGAGAGAGAGATATGGTGCTCTCATTGGCTGACGTCTGTGACGCTGTGCTCTCATTGGCGGCGTTCTGTGACGGTGCATTGTCATTGGCTGGTGCTGGCATGCTGCACTCTCATTGGCTGCTGTTTTGGGATGCTGCGCTGGCATTCTGTGACGCTGCGCTCTCATTGGCTGACGTTCTGTGATGCTGTCTGTCTCTCCCACTCTCTCTCTCTCTCTCTCTCTCTCTCTCTCTCTCTCTCTCAGGTGACATGTTTAATGCACATTTGTGTGTTTGATGTTTACATGTTCATATTTAAATGTTTCTGCCAACACCAAGTACATTGTGCCTATTATTTTTTATTTATTTTCAAAATACAACTTGGTTAAATTATTTCAGTGTGTATCAGTACTTTTTGAACATTCTGAGCACAATTTCAACAATACTGCAATAATAATGATAACCGTGATAATTTTGGTCACAATAATCGTGATATGAAATTTTCATATGGTTACATCCGTAATCCAAACAAATATCAACAGTTCAACAATTGTCTTCAATACTTCCAGTATATTTGTCAGTGCAACATTATCCATAAACAAACAGCCCTCATAGTCAGTATTATATACTGTACCTCACAAGAATCAATTCTTTACATCTTTTTTTTAAACTGAATTATATATAGCATAATTAGAATATAAACAGTCATCCCTATATTTACCAGCTATAATAAATACATATATTTACATACTATCGCAGTAAAACAAACAAGTGTGAATGTAAATCTTGCTTTAATTGTTCATATTTTAGTATTAATATTAATACTGTACTGTAACTAAGGTCTCTGTGAACACTTTGAACCGGCTGCAGTAGCAGTATGATTTATTTTCTCTCTTTTCATCCACTTAGTGACATTCACTGACTTGTCATTGAGCTGAGAGGATATTTTTCCATTTTCTACAGGTGACCTCAGAACCCACTCAAAGGGAACTGGAGTCACAGCCACTATTCCACGTGTCTCTCAGTCTGTTGGCTTCAGCCTGCATTCGTCACACACTTTTTTTTTCCCCCCCTTGTTTTCTGCAGGAATGAAGACAATAAAACAAACATCTCCTTTGGTGTCGTGAAGAATTTGATCGTCATTGTCCGGCTTCTGCAAAATAAATCTCACACTGGCCTTGGTTCTGTGCCTGAATGGAGACAATACTGAACCCATAAAAACCCAAACAGAACCATCTACTGATCGAAACTGTTCACACCTGTGGATCCACTAATCCTATCAATACATGTCAATATTTGGTGTAAAATCCAGGTTTTCAGGTTTTCTTTCATGGTCATCAGATACGACCCATTTGGACGTTCAGAGGCTCTGTAGTTACCATGAAACACCCTCATCTTCTACAACGCAGGTGTCAAACATATGGCCCGGGGACCAAATCCGGCCCGTCAAATGGTCCAGTCCGGCCCTTGGGATGAATTTGTGAAATGCAAAAAATTACACTAAAATATGAACAATCCTTTTCGTTCAGATTCCACATTCAGAACAATTCAATCTCCAGTGGGGCAGGACCAGTCAGATACTATCATAAGAACATAAATAATGACAACTCCAAATGTTCCTCTTTGTAAATGTAAATATTTTGATGATGATGAGGAAATTCTTTATTCAGTCATCACATAATAATACAACCAACCAGTGCCAACAACAACACTACAAACATTACAAACATTACCAACATGTGATTGACTGAAAAGGCCCAGGCAGAAGCAGAACGCTTCTATTACAGAACACACTCAGCTACCCGCATCCAATATAGGAAAAAGAAAAAAAAAACAACAATGTATCCAAGCAAACAGACAAGTGAAACATAAAAGGTGAAAAATAAACCCAGAGAAATTGAAAAACTGAACCACCAAATTAAAGGTAATTTAATGTAGAAATCAAAAATAATGATTTACCCTATTACTTATTAGATCTTAACAACTATCCTTCAAAAATTGCCTTATGTACCATTTTTTTTAAATATCAAACATGGGCTCCACATCCTTAATCCATGCTGGCCTCATTCCATAGTTTAACTCCAATAACACATATACATCTGCTTTTGTCTCTTTTTAACTTTTTGTTCAACAGATTTACAAACATCTCGCAAATCCTATTTAGACTCATGTGGTGAGAAGAACCTTTGTACACAGACGGGGAGTCACTTTAACACAGACGGGGGTAACTTTTTCATGTGTTTACATGAAAACAAAATATAATTTTGCAAAAAAATGAAAATAACCTGAGATGCCTTAAGAAGCAAGCACAATTTTAACAATATTCTACCTGTTATGAAATGTTTAAAGTGTTTGCAGATCCACTGTGATCTGTAAGTTATAATGTACATGTGTAAATGATAAACTGAGGCAGAATATTGTTAAAATTACACTTATTTTTTCAGCTTTTTCATGTTATTCACATCTTTTTAAAGGGTAGTTTGTAGATGTAAACCTGTTCATAATGTAAATTACCTTTTTTTGTTCTAAAACATAGAGAAAAGTTTGGAGTTGACATTATTTCTATATTATTCTGTAATTATTTGACTGGTTCGGCCCACTGCAGATCAAATTTAGCTGAATGTGGAACTGAACTAAAATGAGTTTGACAGCCCTGGTCTACATCATTAATTCACCAGTAAAACCCATGGAGTTGGATCAGTGACAGTGGATGGACACACTGGGTTTAGTTCAGTTATTAGGTTATTGTATTGTGGACAATCCCAATTAATTAACTGTATCAATAACAGTAAAAAAGGGTCAGCTCAGCCAACATGGCTGGTATCCTGCTGTAGTCCCCAGCCTGATGACAATAGGCACCCTAAAACAAAGCTATATGTTACAGCATATAAATTAAAAAGAGAGAGTTTAGACAGCTAAGATACAGATCAATGAAAAAAGATTAAAAAAAAAGATAAAAGATAATGTTCAATGTTATGTTTAATTAATGGTATATTTGACCAAAAAAGTCACTTTTTTTCAGTTTCTCTGTTTCTGACATAATAACCCCTCCACTTTAACCTTCCTCTTGTGTTAAGGTTGGTGCTGACCCTTTTTAGGTTTTTAAATGCATGAAAGAACCACATAAAATTGGACTTTGACTTTTTCAGGAGCCTCTATTTCAACAAAATAATACGTTTTTTTTTTTTTTTTCCACTAATTATGAAATGCTCTGGTTGAAATTATTACCTTTGTGTTGCTATGGTCAGTTTGAACCTAATTATAAAAATAATAGTTTATAAAGTAATAATTAGAGCCAAAGTTGAAATAAGTGCACTGTCAGCCAACACACTGTCAGGCAGCTCCTGTCAGTCATGTGAGCTTTTGGGGATGCTCATTTGCCTTGTTATCCAGTTTACCTGCACAAAACAGAGCAAGCAAAGACGGCCATGTCCACACATGTGAGGGTCATTTCAGTATAGAGCTGGAGACTTACAGATTGCACATCGAGGTGTAGTACTGACAAAAAAAGGCCCAGAGGCCCACACCAAAAATATCGAACCCAATATTTTCACGGATAAGGAAGTCTAACGAGATAACCAAGAGATGAGAAACAACTGGATGATCATTGTTTTTAGTGTATTGTGAGACATATCTTATGTTAAATGGAAGTTGAATGTGCGACTTTGAATCTTGCTTTGAAATGTCATAAAAACCATCATACATCATGAACCAAAATGGAAAAGGAGAAATGAAATATGAGGGTTCATTAGGGGATATCAGGGCTGTTTCAGGTCGGTGTGTGCTGAACTTGGAGAAAAGGTCACATTCTAAGAAAAAGATCTTATCTTGCAGCTTTGTGGTAAAAGCCAGCTGAGTTAATCTTGATTATGAATTTAGGGACTTTCTGTGGTCAAGTATTGCGCAAGCGTTAGAAGTAGACGTACTTACGGAAACTCTTTGTGGCTAAACATGCAGTGTAAGCTAAACGACTGGTGCAAATGTCAAACCAAGGAGTGATTAACTCAGTGAACTTTCAAATGGCGGTTTTTCTTAGAATTAGCTTACGTGGAGTTATTGACGTAAACTGTGGACGTGTTTACCCAGCAAGAACTGTCAAACCAATCATATGTGAATGTTGACTTTGCGTAACCAAGTATGGGAATAACTAAATGACTGGAAGTCTTCCAATGACTGAAGACTATAAAATGTAGTGAAGAAGATTTTCATGTGTCAAAGACGAATAGTGTGTTTGATGCTAGACTAATTGATAACTGACTTCTTTCTGTTTTGTAATTTTTTTTATTTTTGCCTGAAGCAATAAATCAAGTTTTTGTTTTAACTTTTTAAACCTCAACCCTTCTTTTACTGATTCTTCATTTC
>NC_043973.1:49242006-49254506 GCF_902148855.1 Sphaeramia orbicularis
GGAGTAGAGCCGCTGCTCCTCCACATCCAGAGGGGCCAGCTGAGGTGGCTTAGGCATCTGTTTCGGGACGCCTCCCTGGGGAGGTGTTCCGGGCATGTCCCACCGGGAGGAGACCTCGAGGAAGACCTAGGACAGTGTTGGAGAGACTACGTCTCTCGCTGGCCTGGGAACGCCTCGGGGTCCCCCGGAAGAGCTGAGGAGGAGTCTGAGGAGAGGGAAGTTTGGGCATCCCTGCTTAGACTGTTACCCCCGCGAACCCGGCCCCGGATAAGCGGTGGATATGGATGGATGGATGCCTTACAGATCTACTGTTCTCACTGGTTCCAAATGTTTGTGTCCTCCTGTACCAGAAGACTTAGTTCCAGATGGAACACAGATGCCACCATGTGCTCAGACACATTTCCATTCACATCTGGTAGAGTCCGTACACCAGTAGTGTCCGTACACCACATTCTAAATATGTGGCTCTGATTTGACTGTTTCTGTCAATATATGGAATTTTTCAGCAGGCATGCTTTGGACACCACATCTGTGCAAGAAACAATGCATGATTCTGCTGAGGTCTGAAACATTCAGGATAATCATGATTCAGTTGGGTTTCTGTAAACTGGCTTAGAGTCTGGTTTTGACCAACTCTATATGTAAAGTGTCATGAGATAATTTTTGTTGTGATTTGGCACTTTATAAATAAAATTTGATTGATTGATTGATTGATTTGATTGGTTTTCCCCGGTAAGTTGCTTTGAAAAAAGGGTCTGCCAAATGCTAAGTGTAAATGTAAAGTTGTATATGTGTGTAGGCATTAAATATGGAGCTATTAGGCTGGAGTGTCCGTACACCCAGGATTTCTGATCTGATGGGTACAAGCCTGCACATTTATAGGAGACACCAGAATACACAAATATTTTGGACTTAAATATCAGACAAATAAAAATGGCCTGTCTGATTTTTGGATAGAGCATTATTCTTTTTATCTCTATGTGCACCCTTCTGGTACGCCTGGATTGTGATCAGGACATCAGACATTAAACACTGTGTAATGTGAGGAAATGAGCACAACTATGTCAAAAATTATATGCAAAGAGAAGACATTTGCTTCTGATATTTAGTGGAGTCTTAGTTTAACCCATAAAAGTACCCAGTGCTACGTTTGTGGCAGTCCCATACACGTTTCTCTGTATTTAACCTTTCTTAGTGATTTATCATATTTATTGGAATATTCTTTGTGTTTTTTTTCCAGTTAAAATCATGTATTTTCCTACATTAATTCGTATAAATGTAGATGTTCATAAAAGATCAGGTAAAGCTGAGGGTATTATATCAGAAACAGAGAGGAAAAAAAAAGATTTTTTTTTTTTTCAGTAAAATATTTCAATAACTGAACATAACTAAGTGTGTCCATGCCACTGTCATGATCCAACTCCATGGTTTTACTGGTGAATCATGTTGTAGAAGATGACGGTGTTTTTACGTTCCTACTGAGCCGCTGAACGTTCAAATGGTCATCTGATGACCATGAAAAGATGATAAACTGTATTTACACCAATTATTTACATGGATTGATAGGATTAATGCATCAACAGGTATTAAACAGTTTAGATCAGTAGATGGTTTGGTCACCAGTGGCTGTTTGGGTCTGTATGGAGTGATGTAATGTAAAAAAAAAAAAAAAAAAAAAAATGGAAATACATAAAAAGTAAAGTATATGTAAACAATTCACACATCCCACCATTACAGCTGGAAGTGCAAATATGCAACACACTGATCTGTCTTCCTGGTTAAATAAATGTTAAACTAGAAGCACTCGGAGAGCGCAGACCTCCGCCAAGGCCGATCAGTGGCCCCACCCCCGACCTCCACTCACCACCAAAATTTAATCATGTCGTTCCTTGTGCCAGTATCAACATTTCCTGAATTTTCATCCAAATCTGTCCAGAACCTTTTGAGTTATCTTGCTAACAGACAGACAGACAGACAGACAGACAGACAAACCAACACCGGCAAAAACCTAACCTCCTGGTGGAGGTAAAAATGTCACCAGTGGTTTGTTTTGTTTATTCCAGACTTTAGTGGGGATATTAACTCTGGTCCACACTGGTGGGTGACAGAAATGCACCTTGATGCTGGATGTCACTTTTTGTACAATCAAATAAAGAAGAACAGTAAAGAACAGATGATGCCTTCATCCACTTTCTCTAATGATACAGAATGGTTCACTTTAAAGTCATGAAAACAATGACTGTCATTTCCAGGCTATTATACATTCATAACAACACAATAATGACTATCACATACCATTTCTGCAATTAGTGTCTCAACCTGCCTAGACGTTTAAAGGTGGAACAACACTGCCCGCCCTTTGTTTTTTCACAGCTTTTATCGAAAAAAGGGGAAAACATAAGATGCAACATTCCTGCCATGAATAGACTGAATGAAAGAGTTAAGTTACAATCCTTTCTATCTCCATCTCCCTTGAAATGACAGTGGAAGGGACTAAGGATGCAAGGAAAAGACAGAAATGATGGAAACATGGATGCAATTATGTTACCTTCACTTATATGTATGTGATATGTTTATGCATTGTGTTGTGTCAATCATTACTTAGACTCAGAAAGCCTTTTTTTCTCCTTCTGATCGTGCAATGTCTTATTTATTCTGATCTTATTATTCCATTACAGATAGGATCACTTGAGGTCATGCTGTTGTGCCACAAATAATTCAGAAGCCACAAACTAAATGAATATTTTGCTGAATATAAACCTGGCATCAAACACTGGTGAAGGTACGTGCAGCGCATCTGGTGTACGCAAACAACACACTATTCAATGCTTTTGCAGTTGTGTTGAAGATTCAGCATCGCACTGTTGCAACGCAGGAGGGAAATACAAACAGAAGAACAAGATAATAGTTTGTGGATATATGATGATGAAGACATGATAGTGAGTTATCGTGCTACAGTGCAAGTGTAGAAGCACTGTGACAAACGTGTTGTTGGAATAGGCAGATAGGTGCTTCTATGAAACTGGGCACATTTTGGTACATTTTAGACCCAATAATAAAAGACAAATTTAGACATACTTCACCCTAGGATGTACCTAATGATGACCTCAGATAAATGCAAAAAAAACCCAAAACAAATCCTCTTGCTCTGAGCCATTCCAAAATTAATGAATTTTTAATAAAATATTGGGGCCAAAAATTGGACCAAAATTGGGACATGAAAAGCTACATAGGTGTCAGTGCATTTTATTTTGAAATCATAGCTGTAAATGGTCTTATATACCACTATAAATAAAGATACTGTGTTAAATTTGACAATCCTAGTGGTTTTTCTAACCCAGACGTGGGTTTTTCCATGAATCAGCAGTCTCATTCCAGGTTTCGCGTGTAACCCATCGTGTCCACTTGTGTTACATACGGAATGTGCCCATTTAAATGCAAATAAATCGCTAATGATTTTGGCAACAGCTGTCATTTTTGTGAAACAGTCTGCCCTGCATAATTAGTTCAATTCTCAAAATGTACCTGTAAGATAAAAGAGAGCCATTTTGTGTCCTTTTGACCGTGTTACATACAATTTTTGTATTAAATATGACATAAAATAATATAAAAAATATGTTTTATTGGAAAAATAGATTCTCTTTTATCTCAGTAAATATTTTTTTTAAATAGACCCAAAGTGCTTCCAACTTGCTTCATAACATTAGTCTACATCTGGTTTGAATGTTTTAGGGCCCCCATGTCCTTTTCATAGAATCACCCCAGGAGACAACACAACATCACATGACAATGTTGTGTATCCAGTTTTACTTTTCCCAACTGAGGGGGATGTGAAGTGGAAATTATTTAGCTGTTGCTGCATTTTAGGGCTACAGTATGGACAGAGTACTGTGTAAAAAGATATCGGCCTGATCACAATCAAGGTGTACTATTATATTGCATCAGTTATTAATCAGTGTTGCAAACAGATCCCCCTGAAACCATTCCCAAAATGTTTTCTTTGGCCATCTTATTACTAATCTGGCAATCCTCCAAATTTGAAGAAAATCAGATCAAAACTGATAAATGGCGACCCAATGAACAATGAGCTTATTTTCAGTATTAAGACAATCCACCATTGTGTTGTTAACCCCCTTCTTTTCCAGCCCTTTAATTGGAATAATAGAATGGGAACCTGTTCTTTCAGTATTATTCGGACTAAATCTGCACAACGAGACAGATGTTGGCTCTGCTCCCTGGTAGCTGCACAACATTTGGGACAATGTGTCAAACGGATGTTACGTGGAAGCGCATGTTTTCAATGTGGCGGTGTTCAACCCAAAATTCCTGGAGTGTCCTACACCAATATACGTCCATCAATATCTGGACTCTATGGCCTTACGATCTACTGTTCTCACTGGTTTCACATGTTTGTGTCCTCCTTACCAGAAGACTTAGTTTCCAGATGGAACACAGATGCCACCATGTGCTCAGACACATTTCCTTCACAGCTGCTAGAGTCCGTACACCAGTATGTCCGTACACCACAGTCGAATATGTGGCTATGATTTGACTGTTTCTGTCAATATATGGGAATTTTCAGCAGGCATGCTTTGGACAACCACATCTATGCAAGAAACAATGCATGATTCTGCTGAGGTCTGAAAACATTTGTATATGTCGTGTAGGCATTAGATATGGAGGCTATTAGGCTGGAGTGTCCGTACAGCCAAGAATGTGTGATCTGACAGGGGTACAAGCCTGACACAGTTATAGGAGACACCAGAATACACACAGATTTAGGACTTTAAAAGAGAAATATCAGACAAATCCAATGGCCTGTCTGATTTTTGGATAGAGCAGTATTATTTTTTATCTATATGTGCACCCTTTCTGGTACTTTTGACCGTGATCAGGCTGTATGGAAATGCTGGAGTGCATGCAAATATTTAATATTTTCAAATGCATGTGGCTTAATGTAGTGTAATAACTGCATTTCTTGCGGCTTTTATGGAGATTGTTGTCAGTGCTTGAGCTCTGGCAAGCCTCGCCCCAGTGCTGCTTCTGACCTTATAGTAACCTACAGAGCACCACCTCCAGGCATGGTTCTTGTTCCAATGGTGAAAAAATATGGTCTTAGTTACAGATTTTTTCCAGGAAAGTAAACTCCCATTTTTCACATGTAGGCCTAAAGGAAGATCATTTATAGGTCTGTGCTGTTTGCTGCGGCCAAGCATCTTCTCAGACTACGCATGGAACATTCCGTTCACCTTGCCTGACCTACGGTGCATTACGTGAATTGAAATGTCCTTTAACATCGTACATTCAAAATCAATTTGCAGGTCATGGACTGGAGGACGGAGCAAAGAAGAGACGAGGAGGCAAAGAATTGGAGAGGACCTAAGGTCAGTCCACTGGATGAGCTGTACCCTGAGGCACGTGCACTTCAAAATGATTAGCATCAAAACGTTAAACTAAGGACATGGTACCATGCCTATGTCAGTACAACTGAGGTGGACATGACAAGTGTAGAAGGCCTTTTAAAACCAAAGAACAAATGTCAGACAGGAAGACAGAATCACAGAATCACAGGCAGAGGCAAACTGACAATATAAAGAAACATTCCACTGTACTGTTACTGTTCCAATGCCCACATCTGTCAACAAACATGAATGTTGTGGCTGTACATCTGAAGGTAGACATCAGAAATACTTTAACTGTAACAAAGCTGTGGAAAACCTAAAGCTTTAACCAGTGAGAAAAAAAACAGGCTGTTGTTCAGTCATAAGATTATTTGGATTATTTGGAAGTTTCCATGAGTGATTCTAAAGCAGCTGTTGTCTGGTCCATAGGAAACACTGGTTCTGTGTGTTTTAGTAGAAGCTCTGGCAGACCCAGCTGTTCACACAGGACCTCCTGCCCCAGCACTTTCAGTATGCCATGTGGATGGATTATTAGTTTTTCTTCTACTGTCTGATTTGGTTTAATGTTTTATTGTTATTGTTTTGAACTGTGCAGCTGTTTTTATAACTTTTAATCTGTTCTTGTATTTTATTCTATTATTTTGCTTTTTAGTTTTTCTGCACAGCACTGTTTTAAATTGTACAGCTGTTTTATGTCTTTAATGTATTCTGTTATTTTATTCATTCATTTTGGTTTTTATTTATTGTACAGCACTTTGGTCCACTGTGGTTGTTTTTAAGAGAGAGAGAGAGAGAGAGAGAGAGAGAGAGAGAGAGAGAGAGAGAGAGAGAGAGAGAGAGAGCTTAATTATTGAGAGAGAGAGAGTTTAGTTGTTAAGAGAGAGAGAGAGAGTTTAATTGTTGAGAGAGAGAGAGTTTAGTTGTTAAGAGAGAGAGAGAGAGAGAGAGAGAGAGAGAGAGAGTTAGTTGTTGAGAGAGAGAGAGAGTTTAATTGTTGAGAGAGAGAGAGAGCTTATTATTGAGAGAGAGAGAGTTAGTTGTTAAGAGAGAGAGAGAGTTTAATATTGTTGAGAGAGAGAGAGAGCTTAATTATTGAGAGAGAGAGAGTTTAGTTGTTAAGAGAGAGAGAGAGAGAGCTTAATTATTGAGAGAGAGAGAGTTTAATTGTTGAGAGAGAGAGAGAGAGAGAGAGAGAGAGATTAGTTGTTAAGAGAGAGAGAGAGAGAGAGAGAGAGAGAGAGAGAGAGAGAGAGAGCTTAATTATTGAGAGAGAGAGAGAGAGAGAGAGAGAGAGAGTTAGTTTAGTTGTTAAGAGAGAGAGAGAGAGCTTAATTATTGAGAGAGAGAGAGAGAGAGAGAGAGAGAGAGAGAGAAGAGAGAGAGAGAGCTAATTATTGAGAGAGAGAGTCTAATTGTTGAGAGAGAGAGAGAGAGAGAGAGGAGAGAGTTAATTGGTTAACTCTTCCCCTGTAAGTTGCTTTGGGAAAGAAAGCATCTGCCAAAAGCATAGCTGTAAACGTAAATGATGGTATTTTCTAATTTTAGAATTCTAAAATTTCGGAGGGGTTGCACATCTTCCACCTAGTGCATCTGTGTAACACCTGGAACACTTCCATCATATGATGGATCATTTTGATGCGGTGCCCTAAGTCACCTGCTTTCAGGACAGAATAGAAAACCACAAGTGGCATCAAAAAGCTCATTCCATTTGATCGGGCTTCGTGCTGTGTCAGCAGCGGACTTTCCAAGTATGTCTGAGGATAAAACTGTAGTCAGTGCATCGCTCATCCTCCTGATGGCTTTTTGAACACTTTAAGATGGTTAACCCCTTATAGGACACTTACTGAAATACTCTGAAACTCAAAATTTCAACCTTAAGTGTGTTATTGGACATCATCATCTACCTCCTCATCGGTTGCCATGACAACGGTCTCCCTCCTTTTGTCATGAAACATCCGAGCAGCACTTGCTATAAAGTAAACACAACAAAACAACTGTTATAAGGTCATAAACTGACAAAAATCACTCATATTCACTATTTACAGCTTCAAAATATGAGGCACGGGATTAGCCACATATTTAATGTTAATGGAAATGACCAAAAATAGTCACTTACCCGATTAAACTCTAATAGTTAAAAAGTTACAGTTTTATAGTGTTCTCATATTCACTGAAAAAACATTTTAAGTGAATTTGCGGGTATTCATTATATGTAATAACTAAATGGCTCCTTACTCAGCTCCTCTCCCATGTGTACATGACTGTATCATCTGCATATTGTATGATTTAAACATCATCCAACACTAATGGAAGATTATTGATGCAGAAAATGAATAGTGGGCAGACCAGCTGAATGAGCAAACATGCTATTCTCTATGGGGGTATTTTGCTAGCATGGTCAGGGGAAAACGACAGAAAAACATACTAAAATCACTCACTACTTGATATCCTTGTTAGTTTCCGATTTGTAATGCTTTTGTAGTGCTGTCCAAATGTAGTTTATGGCACGAACTGCTAACAATTCCACATACCAATATGGTGATAATTAGCACATATAGAAAATCTGAATTAATACTTGATACTGATTGAACTATTACATGTTTATGATGGAAGGAGTGTTGAATGAGGCACTGCTTTCTAGAGTGTGTATTAGACATCCAAGAATAAATACACTCTTAATCCTTAAAGACCCAAACATTTATTTTTAATTTTATTTATTTGCACATCATAAAACAGCAAGAGAATAATTAAAAGACAACAACATTCAAACAAGTAACATCACTGTGCAGGAGAGGATAGAAGCCAAAAAAGGCACATGTGAATACCTCCCCAGAAATAAACAACACTCAGGAAAAAAAAAAAAAAGAAAGAAAAATAGAATTAAAAATATGATATAACTGAAATAATAAACTAAAGTAAAAATACAAATCAAATTACAAACCATCAAGTACAAATCAAATGATATACAGCCGTACATTTTTTCATGAATTAGAGTCCTGTTCAGATGCTTTTTAAATAATGATAAAGAAGATGTTGATTGAAGTTCAGGTCATACATTATTCCAAAGATGTGGTCCACAATATTTTAGGGTGTATTCACACGTACCTCGTTTGTTTGTTTCCCCAGAAAGTCCAGACTTTTTTTTTCAGTGTGAATACAAACATGCAAACTCTGATTCGAACCAAACAAGCGGTGGTCTCGGTCCGCTTCCAAACGGACTCTGGGCCGGTTCACTTCTGGTGTGAATAGAACCGAACCAAACCAAGGAATCTTGCGCCTTTTTGTGCTTGACGAGCCACCGTAGCCACCGGAAGTAGCCGAGGTTTACGGGTGGTCAGGGCTAACAGCAGCTATGAGCTGTGGACAGACGAGGAGCAATGAGGAAATGGAATGTGCCTTTGGCATTTGGTCACATGTCCGTATTATGAAACTGGCTCCGACTGAGCTGTTCTTGAGTGTTAACATTGTTTTCCTAAATTTGTGTCTGTAAAAATACAATAAATATTCTGAAAATGATAACTGTATGTAGGACCACCATGTCTATTTTCTTCCACATCGGCCGTCTCTGATTCACCCCGCCCTCGATTTTTCTGTCCAATGCCAGCGCAGTTCATCACATGCGTGCTTCTGTTCATGCATTTTGGTCCACTAGCAAAAAGTGCAATGTGAATGCGATCCGACCCAAATGAAAAAAATAAAGTCTGCATTTGATCCGAATCAAATAAACAGACCAAAGGACTTTTCAGGTGTGAATACACCCTTAGAGAATATTGACTGACGGAAGTTCGGCAGTACAGAAGATAAAATTTGCTTGAATATCGTATAGGATAACTGTGAATTTCAGAAGACAACATAATACATACTCTACACTGAAAAAATGCAAAAATAATTAGGATAATGTAATAATACATGGTGATAAATATTTAAGAAAGATTAAATAGAGAGAAAAAATCATTTGGGAACTGCCATAAAAAAAGCGTCGGGACTTTATGGGTTAAATATTAATAACAGTTTATTTCCTTGCCTTTATATTCACTCATGCAGATGTTAGGCAGGTACTGTTATAGAAGCTCAGGTTAAATTACATTATAGAGTAACTGTCCACTGTAGTGACCACTATGCATGAAAGGGTTAAATATAATAAAATACCTTCTTTACACTGAAAAAACACTAAATACAGTGGATAATATCATAATAAATCATGATAAATCACTTAAGAAAGGTTAAATAGATGGAAAAAAATCATTTGGGAACTGCCATCAAAGAAGCGTTGGGTCTTTATGGGTTAAATATTAATAACATTTTATTTCCTAGCCTTTATATTCACTCATGCAGATATTATGCAGGTACTGTTATAGAAGCTCAGGTTAAATTACAGGGTTTGTGCCATTTTGCAGTTGACTCAACCATTCCGTTTCCTGCAGAGTAAGACCTGGTGGTGGAAGTAAAAAAAACTGCCTGTCTTCTCAGCGTTACTCTTGTTTGCTATGGCAGTTATGCTAATGTGCAAAATTAATGTAAAAAATTCCTGTGGCAAGCCATTTTTACACAGTTAAACCGGTCTGCTGCGGGACAAAGAGGAAATAGGGGCTATATACCTGAAAGGACATAATTTCTGAATTACAAATGAGGGAGGGAGAGAGCCCGAAAGAGAGAATCAAAGAAAGGAAAAAAGTCCGAGCCGAGGCAGAGAGAGCTAAAGAGCGACGGCCTCTCTAGCCTTGGGCAGCCTGCTACTGTAAAGCTGTGATTTATTCTGCCATCATCTGGGTAGATATATGATCTGAGACTCAGCCCGGCCTGTCACACCACATACATATTGAGTGGCCTGCAAGAATAGGGAGGACTTGATTTATTATACAGCTATTTATTACATTGGGTGGGCTAGGGGGAGAGAGAGAGGGGAAAAAAAAAACATGAAAACAGAACGAGATTAAATTTCCGAGCCTATCTATTACATCAGATTTGATCTGATGATAACTGTAACAGGCAGAATAAATCACAGCTAATCTGTGTCTGCTCATCCCACCATGAGCTTTGTACATCTTTTTTTAACAGCCCAGAAAATGAAGATTCATGAATGCAAATGTTCAAATGTTGTAGCAATAGAATAGGCAATTAATGAACATGACAATTCTTTTATTTGGAGTTTTAACCCATAAAGACCCAGCACGTTTTGGGTGGCAGTTCCCAAATTAATTTTTCTCTCTATTTAACCTTTTTTAAGTTATTTATCACCATTTATTATTATATTATCCTCTGCATTTTGTGTTTTTTCAATGTAAAGTAGGTATTTTCCTATATTTAATTCACTGATTATGTTGCTGTTCATTAAAGCTCAGAGTAAATTCAAAGGCTCCAAACATCCCTGGCTTTTATTTTTTCTGGACTCATGAGCATGTTTTCCTGAATCCTGCTTTTGTTTCCTTAACCCATAAAGACCCAGAGCTACTTCTATGACACTTTCCAAAATAATGTTTATCTCTCTTTACTAGGGATGGGAATCAAGAACTGGTTCTTTTTGAGAACCGGTTCTCAAAAAGAACCGGTTCCCAGTAGCTCGATTCCTTGGAATAATTTGCCTACCTGCTTAATGATTCTGCTTATCGATTCCACCTTCGTTGTGCATGCACGATGACGTCACATGTACGCTGCATTGTTTTGGTCAGAATGTAGACAACATGGTGTTGAGGCAGAAACGGTCCAAACAGACCACACCAGGTCCAAACGGACCACACCAGGTCCAAACAGACCACAGCAGGTCTAAACAGACCACACCAGGTCTAAACGGACCACACCAGGTCCAAACGGACCACAGCAGGTCTAAACGGACCACACCAGGTCTAAACAGACCACACCAGGTCCAAACGGACCACACCAGGTCTAAACAGACCACAGCAGGTCTAAACGGACCACACCAGGTCCAAACGGACCACACCAGGTCCAAACGGACCACAGCAGGTCTAAACGGACCACACCAGGTCCAAACGGACCACACCAGGTCCACTGGAACACTGTCAAAGCTTCCATGTCTTCTAAAGGTGGAATCCCTCCAATATCCTCAAACATTTGTCCACAGCATGTGACTCATTTACAGGAATGTCACATATTCTCTACTCAGTGGTGCTTGTGAATGTAGCAGCAGAGTGAACGCTGGGCCGGTTCTGGTTCTGGTGTGGGCAACAAATGTTGTAACTCCTCAAATACAAGTTTCTGAAGGTCAGAAGGGAAAGGAAATGAGGTGCACAACAACGGGAGACAAGCCGAGCCGAGTCGAACCGGTTCCACGTGGTAGAGATGCAGCAATAGAGGAATTAGTAAAGAGTCTGGAGTTTCACTGTCACTGTACCCCCCCCCCCCCCCCAAACTGGGCCTGGCCTCATCTGTTCTTATTACTTGTCCATACTGTATATGTTCTATTTTCTGTGCAGATGGAAATATAAAAGACAGTTAATGCAAACACACCTGTTTGTACTCTTTTATTCCCTCACCCAATGAGAATCGATAAGGAATCGGATCAATAAGCAATATCGATAAGGGAATCGGAATCGTTAAATTCTTAACAATTCCCATCCCTACTCATTACCCAAGTAATTGATTACCATTTATTACATATTATTCTCTGTATTTTGTGTTTTTTCAGTGAAAATCATGTATTTTCCTATATTTAATTTACTGGTCATGTAGATGTTCATAAAAACTCTCATTACAGTTGATGGTTATTATATCAGAAGCAGTGAAAACTGAAGAAAAAGGGACATTTTCAACAAATATACCAATAACTGAGTGTAAAACAAGTGTGTCCATCCACTGTCATTGATCCAACTCCATGGGTTTTACTGGTGAATCAATGTTGTAGGAGATGATGGTGTTTCTATGGTAACCACGGAGCCTCTGAACGTCCAAATGGATCAAAACTGATGACCATGAAAAGATGAAGAACTATATTTTACACCAATTATTTACATGGATTGATAAGATTAGTGGATCAACAGGTATTTAACATTTTCGATCAGTAGATGGTTTTGGTCTGCGTCTTTACTGGTTAAAAAAATAAAAAATAAAAGAAGCAAGAAGTCAGTACAGTTATACTCACAC
>NC_043973.1:49259506-49424506 GCF_902148855.1 Sphaeramia orbicularis
TTTTTTCTCTTTGATTTATTGCAAAGAACATTAAATTCTGATATCCTTTGAAAATAACATATCAATAACCTGAACAAATATGAACAACCTGGAATGTCTAAAGGAAAATAAGTGCAGTTTTAACAACATTCTGCCTGTTTTGTGTCTTGGTAGATCTGATCTGTAATGCACATGTACAAATCAGAAGTTGAGGCATAAAACTGATAAAATTATACTTATTTTTCTTTAGAAATTTCAGTTTTTTCCAGTTATTCACATCTTTTTTTTTTTTTGTTTTGGATAGAAATAGTTTCATCATTTAATGTTATTTTTTGCACATAAAAAATTTGGAGTTGTCATTATTTATAGGCTATTCTGCTATTATTTGACTGGTCCGGCCCACTGGAGGTGAAATTGGGCTGAATGTGGAACCTGAAAGAACATAAGTTTGACATCCCTGTTATAGTGGATTTATACATCCTTTTAAATGCACAAATGGAAGAAGACATTTTTAAGTTTCGCTCCACAGGCAGAACAGTGACGATAAAAGCCCTTCAGTGAACGTCTGTCTAACTGTAATGAAACATGCTTTTACATTCAACCTTTATTAACATTGTGTGAATGCAATCTGATCATAATGATAGGGTTATTTTCTTGGCCATTTACATTTTCATGTTCTGTATTTCCTTGCCAGGTTAAAACCTCACACTTTGAGCGAGTGAGGTTCTCGGAAAAGAAAGAAAGAAAGAAAGAAAGAAAGAAAGAAAGAAAAAAAAACGTCCTTGTACTGCAATCAAATCTTTTTTTTTAACCTCTATCAGCTGTAGCCTTGGGAGCAGAATCCATCAGTGGCCTTGTTATATAATGCAACCAAAATGATGGATACACACGCAAATGCTACAAGTAAAACCAAAGCCAGCAGAGGCACTGACCTCCACAACCTACGCACACCCAACCATTCAGTTACACTATCATCATATTTTGCTGCATTTCAAAACATGCATTCAGAGCTCATGGGACCACTATGATATTCAATGTCACTTGTATGTGGAATGAAAAGAAGCAGCTTTTCTCAAATAAGTACTCACAGTAGACTGATCTGTGGTCTGAATGATGAAGCAATGTTACCAGCGACACTTAGGAATAACCTTGTAAAAATAACATTATGAAAAGGGACGGATGTGATGTGTGGAATGGAATGGAATGGAATGGAATGGTCTCCCTGTGCAAAGTTTCCCTCCACAATGCTGAAGCTGTCCTTCTAAAACAACTTCTTTAAGAACTAAGTGAATTCAGAGAGTGCAGACCCACACCAAGGCCAACAGTCGACAGTCCTTCCCACTCCATAATATAACTAAAGCAGAAATTAACCCTTTATAGCAGTGGTTCTCAAATGGGGGTACGCAAAAGCACTCCAGGGGGTACGTCAGATTTTAAAATATATTTAAAAAGTAGCATCCATGCAGAAATGCTTTAAAAATAATTATTAAATTAATTAAATATTTCAGGAAAATATATAAGTTCATAAAATGAATTTTATATTCCGTAGGCTATTCAGTTTCATCCTCCTAAAACCCCAGAGTCTCCCCCAGACCAGAATGGTTTGACCCAACCTGTCATATGCCACCTAGCGTCACCCGTCAGTCACTGGAAAACTCAAACAATGGAGTCGTGGTTGAAGTGTAATTCTTTTTGAGAACAGATCTTTACTATGATCCCCAAGGAGGACACTTTATGTTGATAATTATTTTTATGTGCACAAATCTTTATTCATATTTAAGTTAATTCTTTCTTTCTTTTATTTTAGTTATATCTTTTTATTTCCAAATAGTCCAAGAGAGACCACTACAAATGGAGTTCCAAAGTTTAATAAATCAGACATTGATGGCACAGCACTCCGTTTTAAGTCATATTTTTCAACCAAAAATGCTTTATGCTGGTTAGGGGTTACTTGACTGAAAAAATATTTCACAGGGGGTACATGACTGAAAAAAGGTTGAGAACCAGTGCTTTATAGGACACTAAAATTCAACATTTCAACAGTAATGTGCTTTGGAGACATAAGAATGTATTACTTGTATGAAATAAAGATAAATGAATAAATAAATAAATAAATACTGTCATGTAGAAAATTAATGTCACTGAAGTTACCATATTTGGTTCCTTACCTGTCAGTGACAAAAAAAAAAAAAAAAAAATTCCAAGAAGTATTTATAAAACTAGAAAAGCACTTGGAGAGCGCAGACCTCTGCCAAGGAAGATCTGTGCTCCCCCATCACCACCAAAATATAATCATTTGTTCCTTGTGCCAGTATCAACGTTTCCAGAAAATTTCATCCAAATCCGTCCATAACTTTTTGAGTTATCTTGCTAACAGACAAGCTAACAAAAAATATGAGTTAGCATCAGTGCAAATTTTCATCCGCTGTCCCCACTTAATAAATAAATAACAGTGATCCGTCCAATACAAAGGTGTAAACACAGTTTGTCGTCTTTTCATGGTCATCAGATATGACCCATTTGGACGTTCAGAGGCTCTGTAGTTACCATGGAAACACCATCATCTTCTACAACATTGATTCACTGGTAAAACCCATGGAGTTGGATCAGTGACAGTGGATGGAGACACTTGTTTTTATGTTCAGTTAATGTTGTTTTTGCTGAAAAAGTCACTTTTTCTTCAGTTTTATCTGTTTTTAATAGAATAACCCTCAACGTTAATCTAAGCTTTTATGAACATCTACATGATCAGTGAATTAAATGTAAGAAAATACCTTATTTTCACTGAAAAAGTGCAAAATATAGGAGATAATATTAGAATAAATGGTGATAAATTATTAAGAAATGTTAAATATACAGGGTGTATCCAAAAAAAAAAAAACCTATACATTTTGAAAACTTACCCCCTTTCCGCATTTGATAATTTTTGGAATTTTCTTTTATGGACGTCGGTAGGTAGGGGATTGGTGGATATTTGACCAAATTTACAAACCCAGGTTTTCATGCATGAGTGAGCAGGGGCAAACTGCGCAATCCAAGTTAAAACTGGAAGTAGCGATGGGATTTAAATCCAATCAAAGGTCATGGGAGGGGACAATGGGCATCCATCTTGTTTTCCACAGAATTCCCAGGTTACAGCATTAACACTTTGGACACCATGTCAGTTTCATTTCTTCACCCATGGCAGCTGTTCCTGCCTTTCAAAGTTAATTTCAACTTGTTTAGGCCTGAAAATGTGACTGAGGACAGGACAAGTTAGGGTTAGGGTTAGGAAAACAAGATGGAGGCCCATTGTCTCCTCCCATGACCTTTGATTGGATTTAAATCTCACCGCTACGTCACACAAACCAGTTTGAACTTGAATTGCACACTTTGCCCCTGCTCACTCATGCATGAAAACCTGGGTCTGTAAATTTGGACAAATATCCACCAATCCCCTGCCTACTGACGTCCATAAAAGAAAATTCCAAAAATTATCAAATGCAGAACTGGGGGTAATTTTTAAAAATGTATAGTTGTTTTTTTTGGGTTTTTTTTTGATACACCTTGTATATAAAAAAATTTTTTGGGAACTAATGCTGCGTTCCAGGCCATTTTTTGAGCCCGTAACTCATGACTTCAAACCACGACTCAAGACTTTGTAGCGTTCCAGGCACGTCACACCAAACTGCCTGAGCGTGAGGAATTGTGGTAGCTAGATGTAAACAAACCAGCATGGTGGACCGTACATTGGGCTCATTTACAAACATTTCTATCGCTAAAGGTGCTTACTCTTTGCTTATCTGAGGGAAAAAGGGGAGTAAAAAAATGTCGCATAAGGCAAGAGAAGCTGTTCTACCTTTTATGTGATGTTACTTGGATATTTGGATACGTACTTGGTATTAATTTATTCTTGCACTCAATGGACTAAAACTAGCTAACTCTAGAGTCGCTGCTGATTATATAGAACATTTGCAGATAAATAATGTCAGTGTAATACCTTGTTTTAATAAACAATCTGCATAAACACCGCATCCATGGGGGCCGCCATTGCTACGTGACGTCAGAACTCGGAACTGGGAGTACTCGGATCTAGTACGAGTTCACGGGTGGGAAGTCACAGGTTTGACTGCCATTCCAGTGCAGAAGGTTGGAAAAACACGAGTGACGGGTTGCCTGGAACGCAGCCTAATACAAAAGTATAGGTACGAATGTCAGAGTGATTGTTTGTCTCTATACGTTCAGCCCTGCGATGAACTGGCGACATGTCCAAGGTGTACCCGACCTTCCAGGACAAGTAGCTGGGATAGACTCCAGCGACCCCTGTGACCCTAGTGAGGATAAAGCGAGTTCAGAAAAGGACTGACTGATGGACTGACACAAAAGTAGCACTGGGTCTTTATGGGTTAAACAAGAAGTCCAGACACAGCTCAAGGATGGTCAGAGAGTTTCAGGTGAGCCCTCTAACTGTATTTTATATCGTATTCATCCATGCTAAGTGTCCTGAATACCTGACTTTGAGTTCATCTGGTCTAAAAATGGACTTTACCTGCAGAGTACATGTTCTTACATTCTGTGAGTATAAATACACAGTTGGATTAAAAAGTGCAATCTGATCTTAGAATATACTGTAGCCTCTTTAAATGCCATCTGAAGGCCAACTGACAAGACACGTCTCATTTTCTTGCCGACCTGAATCAGTAATAAAAGCACAAAGTCAAATGTCAGAGGTCAGGAGTGCAGAGCGCCAAAAGCACAGCAGCAGATAAAAAGGACCAGATAAATGGTTGAAACGTCCTACGTCTGCTTCTGTAAGTGGCACTAATGCAAAACCCGACAGAAATGACTGAAGAACAGAAAAACTGACCCTTTTCTAAAGAAAAATGTAGACCTTTTAATATAAACATGTCCCTCAACATTGTTGGTCAGGAGATCCTCACAGCTGGTCAGTTAGCGGCTGAACGAACCAACCAGATTTGTACAGAACACAGAAAATAGAGAAGTTATGGTATGATACACTTTAACACCAAATACCAAAATAGCCTCTTAAGTGAATTTAAGTGTCGTCTCATTTGTGCGACTCACTGAATTACTAAGATCTTGGCATATTGAAATTTGTATTTTTCATTTTACAGACAATGCAAATGAAAAAAGTACACAAAATAACACCAACATCCAAAAGTTTTTATCTCATACTAGAGCAGGCACCTTACATGTGCTTTTTTTTTTTTTTTTTTACATATACCCTGGGGCGCTGTAAAGGGGGGGTAAACATGACAAATTCATGGGGCCCAGCATTTCTGGGGGGTCCATAGAGCAGTGGAGGTGGTCCAGTAGATACAGGTTAGAAGTTGTGAACATTTTTTGTAAGGTCCGCTCTACAAGAGAGGCTCAGAAGCTGGGAGTTGTACACCCCACGTACATACCACCCCTCCCCCACCAACCCACCCTCCCGTGCTCCAACAAATCAAAAACATACTGAATTTTATAAAGGGTCCACATCGTTTAGTTTAATGGGGTCCACAGTTGCTAGCACCACCCCAGCATATACTTATACAACTTATACTTATTTTTTTTATTTATTTATTTATTTATTTTTTGCAACTTACAGCTAAGGAACCAAATATGGTAAAAATCATTGACTTTGATTTTCTATGTAACAATAAAATATTTCGACAAATTTTCACAAAAGTAATAAAGTCTTGTTATGTCGTCCAATAACACACTAATGTTGACATTTTGAATTTCAGAGTATTTCTATGAGTGCCCTCTAAAGGGTTAAAAAGGTTTAAGTATAACATGTTTGTTTTTTGTTTTTTTTTCCACAGTATGTCTAAAGTTTATAAAAGTTCATGGATGGACGATATATTTTTTAAACTTTTTGAAAAACTGATGGTTGTGTGGCTTCTTCAGGCTACAGTATAATTTTTTATTGACTTGCCTCGGTGGCAGTTTTCTCATCATAATAACCTGTTTTAAGAGGCAGTGACAGACTGTGCAGCAGCAGGGGGTACAACAGTAGCCCGGCAGGGGTCTTAAGTTCTCAAGTGAATAGTGTGTCCTGAGCAGAGTATCACAGAGAAAAAGGAAAGAGTTAAGTCATGGATGAATGTCTGAATGGGATGAAGCATGACAGTGAGCCAGACACTCCGGCAGTGATTGGATGAACAGGATGAAATAGGAGGTTGAGGCTGGACTGGATGGCCTTCTGCGTGTATTGTGCTATTATATGACCTGTATGAGATTCAGTTAGCAGCAAATAGCTTTATCACTCCTTCACTGTAAAGGTCAAATGGGCTGTTTCTGTCTGTGTCTCAGAGACAAGAGGTCAACGTGACTCATTCAAAGTCTGATCTTTTTAGAGGCAGGTAGCAATTTGGAATTTTACATATCATCACTTTCTTAAAGGGCTCATATTTTTGCTAAACCCACTTTTATTCGTCTTTGGTTCTTTTTTTTTGTGTATTTGGACCCTAATAGTTCATAAAGTTTGAATTTGAACCCTCCAGGTGCTGCAAAGCTATCTTTATATTCGTTTTGGCAAAAACTGACAGGATTTCTACAACCTGTTTCAGTTCCTTCTTAATTTCTTATGTTTTATAACTAGTTACATCACGTAATGTAACATGTTAAAAACATACACAGCTAGCTAGCTAACCGACTTTACAGTACCTGGTCGTCATAGGGATGCAGCGCGTCACTTCCGTGTCGTCTGCTCAGAGTTGCTGATAAACTCACTCGTTGCGTGTTGTCTCGTCTGAATTTTTACGTCGGCCACCAAAGACTGAATCTCCTGGACCGACCATGGTGTAGTTTTGGGCTGTTATCATGTGGATTAGTGTACCACTAGATTTACTGTCCACTAACGCATCTTTTTTTTGTAAAAATGGCGGGTCACAGAGAAAACTGTCTGACCAATCAGTGGTCTGCAGTGTTTACACGTCACGTTTTAGTATCTGGTCCCCAGTCCTGGAACCTCGGCGGAGGTGATACCAAAAAAGTAGTACCAGGTACTAGATTCCAGGTCCTTTTTTGTAATGGAAACACAAAAAAGGCAGAGTCGAGCCGATATCACGTAGTGGAAACGGGGCATTTGTCTGTTGTGCTGGAAAAGAAAAAATACTAAACTACTTCATCACCCCCAGCAAACTTTACCTGCATTAAGGAATTCTGTCCCTGGAAAACTGAACGGTGATATAGGATAGATACACATAGGTAAGCAGTACGCAGCGCTAATGCTTTATGATAACAGTCTTTTCATATACTAGCACAATTCACACTTCAGACCTGTTACGTCTTGTGTGAATCAGACCAACAGTCACAACATGATGTGCACATGAGCGCTGTCCTCCGTAGCCGTCTTGCCTTGTGTCTTCGTCATTGAGAAATGAATTCTACAATACTGTCAACCTGACGTTGCATCAAACGCTCTTGCTGCTCAAACACTTGTGCAAACGTCTGCATCTGTAAAAACCGCTATGACGATAACAAAAACAGCACGCAAAGTTTCCGTGATTCTCTCCTTTCACTTTGGCCTGAGCGCTTTAATGGACACTGCTCATTTCTGTCCAATGGATGAACGACCTCAGCACACGTGGTTTTGTTTACAGATTTTGGTCCACCTACAAAAATGTACAGTGTGAATCCAAACCGCACCAAATAAAAAAATAAAAAAATTTGGTCCAGACCAAAGCAAGTGAACAATCGGACTTTCCTGGTGTGAATACACCCTTAAACTCCGGTAGACTGGAGGATTTTGCTAGATCCCTAAACACATCAGGAGGGAGAAGGTATGGGTTGGTAGCTAGCCCTGCTATCGCTAGCTTCTCCAAATAGCATTCTTTTTGCCGTCCAGTAAGGTAAGTCACTTCACAGGACAACTCCGAAACTTTATTTTCAGTGCTGGTAGCCATAATCCATCGCTCATTCGTTTGTTTGTTGTGTTGCTTTTGCCATCCACCATGAACTGAACCCCTACTCAATGTGATAACTGTGACGTTGGTGCAAAGGGTCAATACACAAAAATTACTATAAGAAAATAGCAAAACACTAACTGTAAAAAAGAAAACAGTATTGGAAAAAAAAATAGGCAATTGCACATTGTAAAGTACTAGTAGAAAAAACAAGTATCAAGGTGGAACTACTACTACTACTACTACTACTACTACTAATAATAATAATAATAATAATAACATTTACTACTATTACTACTACTAATACTAATAATAATAATATATGTATAGTTTAAGAATCACAGCATATATGTTATAATAAGGTGGCAACAATAATAATAATAACAATAATAATAATAATGATAATCATCATCATCAGCGGTTAAAAAAAAAAAAAAAAAAAATTCTTGCAACAACAAAACAAACTGCACACTAGAATAAACTAACCTAAACAACATTGCACCACAGAATTGCACAGTCCCATCTAACAGATAGATGTAATCATGACCTCCTGATATGTTTTTTTTTTTTTTTTTGTCTTTTATTTTTGTTCAATTTCCGGTTCATTCATGGACTTGAGTTGAAGCGCTAAAGTTTCATTAAAATTGAAATATGGAGGCGTTGTAAAACTTTGGACTAAAAGTGAACTTTATCATGCAAAATCACTGCTATGGGAGCGTTAATGTGCTTTCAAAAGTTCGACTTTTCCTTAAGTCTGATACAGTGAGTCATATTACCTGCAGCAGCACATTCGTTGTTAGCAGGTCTCAGTGACTTATCCTCTGGACTGCCTCTAACTTTCCTCAGACTCAGAAGCTACTGAGAATAACTTTACATTTATGACAGACACACTGTTTTTAGGACTTTATCCCAACTCAGCCAATTAGGAGCTACTTTTTGCCGTGGAATCTTATGTGATTTGGTGTAAAGTGGGACGGTCACCAGTCAGACGGGTAAATGCTTTTTGTCTGTTTTCGTCATGATCGTCTCTCATGTACGTCATCTTTATCTCTCAAGGCAGTCAACATTTCATAGTTTATTTTGGTGTATGGCTGTTTTGCTGCTCCTCTGTAGTTGAAGTCGTCCTCAAGCTGCATCTATATTTGAGTTCATGTTTTTAGATGTATCTGCCCGTCTCCAGAACATTCGTCTGTCCATCCCCGTTATGTTTAAAACTCAATATCTCAGGAACAGTTTGACAGGATTTCTTGGAATTTGGCACAAACATTCACATAGACTCAACAATGAGATTTATGAGTCTTGAGACAAACTTAACTAAGTGTCCAAAGATCAAGGTTGGTGTGACGTCATAAAAAGACACTTTTTTCCCCACAGTTGCTGATAAATGAGAATAATGGGCACATCTGACTGGATTTACAGCTCTTTCCAGATGTTTGTGTTTTTACTAGGGATGTCTGATAATATCGGCCCACCAATATTATCGGGCCGATATTGGCATAAAAATGTAATATCGGTGAATATCGTTATCGTTTTTTTTTTTGCCTATCATTAAGACCGATAAAATAATGCCTTGATTTCGCTGGCATTTACAGACGCGTAAATGAAGCATTGTTTGTAGCTGAAAGAAATGTGCAGTTTTCAAAATTGTACAGTAGAGTTGCTACACTGTAATAGACTCATGGAGGGAGAGAGAGATAATAAATAAATATGGCGTTTTTTCCACAACTTAAATTGAAGTATGTATTCTTTGCACAGACAGTGTTTACATTTTAAAAGCCTTGTTGCATTTGAGAATGCATCCAATGGAGCATCACAATAAAATTAGGCATGATGTGTTAATTCCATGACAGGAGATATCTGATGTTACCGAAAATTAGTTTAATATCCCACATGTATCAGCAGCGGTATCAGTAGATATCGGAATCGGAAATTAAGCGTTGGACAATATCGTTTTTTGGCAAAAAAGCCAGTATCAGACATCCCTATTTTTTACTATTGGTGTATCGATTCTGTGGTATCGATATATTAATACTCACACACTATTCATTTGGGGATCGATTACACCACAGGTGTCAAACATGCGGCCTGGGGGCCAAATCCGGCCCGCCAAAGGGTCCAATCCGGCCTGCAGGATGAATTTGTGAAATGCAAAAATTACACTGAAGATATTAACAATCAATAGTGTCAAAATCATTTTAATTCAGGTTCCACATACAGTCCAATTACAGTTACAGTTACACAGATTTCAGGTGGGTCAGACCAGTAAAATATGACCATAATAACCTATAAATAATGACAACCCCAAATTTTCTCTTTGTTTTTTTGGTGTAAAAAAGTAAAATTACATGAAAATGTTTACATTACCAAACTATACTTTTACAAAAATGTGAATAACCTGAACAAATATAAACAAACGGAAATGTGTTAAGAAAAGTAAAAGCAATTTTACCAATATTCTGACTGTTACTAAATGTTTTGTGTGATTGTAATGCATATGTGTAAATGATAAACTGATAAAATGAGGCAGAATATTGTTAAAATTACACTTGTTTTTCCAAAGACAATGCAAGTTGTTCATGTTATTCAGATTTTTAAGGAAACTTTGTAGATGTAAACCTGATTATAATATAATTTAACTTTTTCGCTGTTATTATTTTACTGGCTCGGCCCACTGCAGATCAAATTGGGATGAATGTGGAACTGAACTAAAATGAGTTTGACAGAACTGGATTACGCTAAAAAAGTATTGATATCAATTAATAAATGCGAAATAAAAACACCTGGGTAACATCTGAATCTTATAGTGTACCTTACACCAACAACTTTTTTAAACACCTGAAGATTAGCCCAGATCCGTCAGAATTACAGTCCATTTTATTCTTTTCTAACTTTGTTTTGTTATAAAAATGTGAAATGTGTAGGTCTTGGAAAAAAAAAAAGGTCTTTGGAATTGTGGCCATACGTTCAAATTTTGTTTTTTTTAATCATGTGTATTATTTCTTTATTTTTATTTAATTCATATATGTTAATTATGTATTATTTATGTTTTATTTTGACATTTTTATTTAACTCATATTTATTATTTGTGTTTTATTTTTGTGTTTTAATTAATATTTATGTTAATTTTGTATTATTTATGTGTTTTTCTAAATGTATTTCATTGCTTACAAAATGGCCACCACAGGTTATGCACATTAAAGCTGTTAAATAGACAGTATTTGTCATGTGAAATGTCTTTTAAGTGTAACATTTTAATTTAAAGAAATCACTGAAAGTATTGGTACCAGGTATCGAATATATAGGGCAAAAATGTAATGAGTATCATATTGAATCATGAAAGTGTGGGATCACCCAGCACTAGTTTATTTTTTTCTAGCAGGGAAAGTGAGTCAGTCCTAACAACAGTGTTTTTTGTTTGTTGTTTCTTTTACAGCTGCCTTAGCACCACGCTGCTGTGGAACACCTGTGGATAAAATGGACATTTCAAATGACTAAAGCTCTAAGAGTGTTTATAGAAATCACCTCCCCAGCCTGCCATTGTAACTCAACACAACAAACAAACAAACTGTTGTTATTTGCTCTCTTTATATTCCTGTTTGTCCATGAAGGTCATGTTGAGGTATTGTATCTCGACCATATATCAAAATAGCAGCAACTAACAGTTTAATATGAAAAAGTTTCACATGAAAACACACCATGACCGCTGACAAAGCCTGTTTAGTTCGGCTGAAGTGTGAGGTAGTTTTTTTCCAGAAACACATACACTTCCATCATTCAGTTACTGCATTACTATTAAACTGGTGCCCAGGCTGTGTGGGTCAAATACCAGGATAAATGAAATGCTTTCTGTGAGGTGTTTGTCACTTTGCTCTGAACAATATCTGAAGGACACTGAAGGCGTCCACACACTGTGTGATTTGAGACCATTCCTCACTGGTGCTTCTCTTTCTGGGCTGGGTCCAGATGTGCCTCTGATGGTGTGTGCTGTTTGGTGCAGTGGACATGGGCGAAGGAGAAGACATGAACACCTCACCACCACCTCACCACCAGCAATCGTGTGTTCGACAGGAAAACGCAGCTGTTTGAAATCCTGCTCGCCCCTGGTGAGGGTGTGGTACTGTCAAAGCACTGCCACGAGCCCATGGGCCTCACATTCTCACACTGCATGCACCAATACAATAACAGCTACTGTAAGCTAATGCTAAGCTAACAGTAGCTGGCTATTGTCCTAGTGCAGTTTATCTGTTGCGTGTTCCCTCTGGTTCCCTTTGCTGTAGGACTGACAGCCCAGACTGTCCACGTCTGGACAAACACTTCCTGCACCAAACACGTGGTCGTCTTTTCTTTGTTGATCCCCCACAGATAATGGCACATATTACCAAAGCAGCTTGTTGGTTTTTGTTTAGCACTACCATTTCATGACTCACACCAGTACACAATCGTCTATGCCAGGGGTGTCAAACATGTGGCCCGGGGGCCAAAATCAGCCCGCCAAAGGGTTCAACCTGGCCCGCAGGATGAATTTGCAAAGTGCAAAAATGACACTGAAGATGTGACCAACCAATTATGTAGAAGTCTTTGTAGTTCGGGGGCCACACACTGACCAATGTGATCTCCAGTAAAATAACAGGAAAATAACCTAGGACTCCAAATATCCTTCTTGGTTTAATGTGAAAAACCAAAATATTACATTACACCTATAAATATGATGCCAAATATTTCTGTTTGTTGGAGTGAAAAAACAAACAAACAAAAACATTAAATCATGAAAACATTTACTTTTACATACTACCCAAACAAAAAACATGAGAATAACCTGAAAAAACTGAAATTTCTTAAGAAATTTAAGGGGAATTTTAACAATATTCTGCCTTTTACAAAATGTTTTGTGTCTTTGTGAATGTATAAATGATACAATGAGGCATAATATTGTTAAAATTGCACTTATTTTTCTAAAGAAATTTCAGTTTTTCAAGTTATTCTAGTCTTTTTTTGTTTGGGTAGTTTGTAAAAATACATATTTTCATTATTTTAATGTTATTTTTTTGCACTAAAACAAAGAAAAGTTTGGAGTTGTGATTATTTATAGGTTCTTATGCTCTTATTCTACTGGTTCGGCCCACTTGAGATTGGAGTAGCTGAATGTGGCCTCTGAACGAATATGAGTTTGACAGCCCTGGTCTATGCACTTCCAGATTCCTAGGTATTTCAACGTTGTATTTCCGGATCCAACACTGGAACATGTGGTGGTAGGCCTATTTTCACATGTTAAAGGCATGTACAACTGCAAATCATCTGCATAACAGTGAAAATCAATTCCCAAGGAATGTAATAATTTACCAAGTGGTGCAAGATAAGATGAAAAGATGACAAACTGTATTTTACATCAATTATTGACATGTATTGATAGGATTAGTGGATCAACAGGTATGACACAGTTTACAGTAGATGGTTTTGGTCATCGGTGACTGTCTGGGTGTTTATGGGTTAAAGGCAAATAAGAATGAAGTTGTATTTTCCTCAGTCTTTCATAGTTCCATCCTTAATGTGACTCAAAAACATGCATGTTAAATTTTGACATCGCCTTCCTCGGTGTACGTGATACTGGCCACATTCTAATTCTAAGCCCTGAATTATAACTCAATTTTGTAGCCGTTTAATCACGGGCGCTTCATGATTGTCGACTTTCCGGATCATAAATGTGTCCCACGATCTGAGTTAATACATCACATTTATGATCTTTAACTTAGTCCGGTCCAAAGGGAACAGGCAGGTGCGCTTAAAATATGGTGAGGATTGAGGTGTGAAATGTTTGTCGAGTAAAAGGTCTGGGCCTGAAGAGGTGGAGGAGTGAAGTATGTGATAAGCTCATCTCATCTGAGCAGGAAGCTGACAGCTCTGAGTGACTTTCCAGGGACTTCCATCTCTTTTCCAACATCTTTGAATATTTAATGTACAAGCCAAATAAAAACACTCTGCAAAACACTCATTTTTTTTCTCTCTATATATCTACATTTCCTGTCCAACCTAGAGGAAAACAAAGGCTGGAGAGCTTTAGCCATGTAACCCATTCAGGTAAATATCCACCACTCTTGGTAAATTCCATTAGCACTTGCACTATAATGCACTGTAAGCATAATCAAACACTACTTCTGAAAATGAGAAAAAAAAAAAAGAAGTTGGAAGGAAGCGACATTGTATGGTGTCATCTTGCTCAACTTTCATCCAGAAGTGTGTATAGAGGTCTGTGTTATTTTGAGGCATTCGTTATGTAATAGAGGTAAACACCGTGGACAGCCAAGCATAAGGACGCTGCACTTTAAAATATGAAGTGTGTGTAGAATTATACTGTGAGTGCTGTCCAAACACTGCAGGATTTAAAGGGCTCATATTTTGCTAAACCCACTTTTATTAGTTTGTGGTTCATTTATTTGTGTATTTAGGGACTATAATAGTTCATAAAGTTAGAATTTGAACCCTCCAGGTGCTGCAAAGCTATCTTTATATTCATTTTGGCAAAAATCAAATGGATTTCTACAACCTGTTTTAATTCCTGCTTAATGTGTTACATCTATAAGTAGTTATGACATTTGCACATGTAAGGTCAAGACTTCCGATGAACATTTCTCCGAGTACGACATAATTAGTTTGTTTGTTTTTTTTTTTTTTTTACAGTTATTTTTTATTGATATTTTTACAGCAGTAGTGCAAAAAAATATCTAAACAGTAGGAATTGTTTTTATACAGAATATGTAATTGTTTGTCAGCAGCAGTGGTTCTAGTAAAAACTGAAAATATGTCCAAACTTTGAGCTGATTATTTTCCTGAATTTCATTCACTGATCATGTGGTTGGTCATAAAAGTTCAGTGTAAACATTAGGGTTATTATATCAAAAACAGAGAAAACGGATGAAAAAATATGTCTTTTTCAGTAAAATCTGTCATTAATTTAAAGGGCTCATATTTAGCTAAACCCACTTTTATTCGTCTTTGGTTCATTTATTTGTGTATTTGGACCCTAATAGTTCATAAAGTTTGAATTTGAACCCTCCAGGTGCTGCAAAGCTATCTTTATTTTCATTTTGGCAAAAATCTAGTGGATTTCTACAACCTGTTTTAATTTCTTTTTTTTTGTTTATTACTTTTTTTTTTTTTTTTTTAATTTATTCATTTATTTATTTATTCTTCACCTGCCAGTAACCTGCAAGGAGAGAACAGGAAAAGAAGTAGAAAGGTTCTACACAGGCACTTGGTGGTGGAGGTGGTGCCACCTAGCCACCTGGTGTGCATACTACATTGATAAATAGGACATTTCACACACTTTTGTGTCTGACTGCATGCAGATTTCCCCCCCCAAAATGCATGTCTAAATGTGTGATTAAAAGTGAGAACACAACACCACTTTAGCGTTTTCAGTTCAGATCGTTACCATCTAAACATAGCCTTAGTTTGATAGACTTTATTGATCCCAATCTGGGAACTTGCAGCGCAGCAGCATCATGAGACACAGTAAAAATAGAATACAAAATTAAACACACTAAACATAATAAATTTGAGGTTAAAAAAAAAGAAAAAGACAAAAACAGAACAGAACGGGGTAAAAAATCTGGATAATTAAACAATAAGATGCGACAATAACCTGTAATGTGTAAAGTTTAATGTCATTTCCCAGTTGGATTTAGTGACTCAAACCTCACAGTTAACCAGCAAAAGCCAATCAGAGCAGCTGATCAGACGCATTTCAACCGTTCTATTCAGTCTGTTAAGTGTGTGCCTCATGAAGGACATCATCCATCATTGCTAAAGCTAGGAGATGATGGATCACCATGGCAACAGGTAATCAACAGGCAATATTTCCATATGGTTGTTGAGTCTGACTGAGCCTGTATGCTCATTTACTATAACTTCTGTCTTTTGTTAGAGTTTAAAGGGGCTAAATTCCTTTAACTAGGTATATTATTATTATTATTATTATTATTATTATTATTATTATTATTATTATTATTATTATTAGGGTTATTATTGCACTTTTCCATAGTTGATTCAGTTTCAAGGGTCTTAAATAGTGTTTGAACTCCTGTTTATAGCGCTGCATCACTGCACTTCATACATGCACTGCACATTTCAATTTTATTCAACATCCTCTGCGCTGGATAGGACACATAAAGGGTTAAAAAAAAAATTAAACATGAAGTGTGAAGATGTGAAACACCTCATAAAAGCCTGATTCTTTACCAGGATCCTCAATAAAGGTCCACTTTGGCAGATGCAGAGGGAACTAATGCTAACTAATGCTAACTCATGAGGGAGGACATCTACCATTAATAAAGCTGGGAGATGATGGATCACTATGGCAACAGGTGACCCCCATGTTAACACAGCAGAAATATGAATCCGTTTCAGGGCTGCCTGGTTGATAAGTCTAATGCTGTGGTGCTATAAATCACATTTTGTGTCATTTTATTTTTGTAAATATGCTAACATTAGCTAGCGCCATTCATTTATTGTGCTTCAATAAAAGCTTCTAACTTTACTTATCAGCTTCATACACTTTGTCTGTTCTTTATCATCACATGGAAAATGTTAGAAAGATAAATGGATGTGTTTTATGGACTCAGAGGCACAGTACTGCAGCAGGTTTAGACTAATGGACTGGACCTGGAAGATCTGACTGAAAAGAGGGCAGCACTAAAAGCACAAGAAAAAAATAGATCAATAATTATTAAAATGTTTTTTTTTTGTGCCCTTATGTATATACATATTTATTTTGATGTTATTTTTTTCTTGCATTTTTTTTTAAAAATGGAAACATATTGCTTTCACATGAAAAAAAAAAATCGGCTCGGTTTTTCTGAATTAGCGCGATAATTATCTCGTAATTACAATAAATGGTTTTATGAAAAAATAAAAATTTGGCTCTGTTTTTCTGAATTAAGAAGACAATTTTCTCATAATTATGAGAAAAAATAAATTATTCCAAAAATTTCAACTGTTTTTCTGAGTCAGTGCCTCTTTATCTAAGTAGAAGTTCTCCGTTGTAGGAAACAAGCATCCCAAAACTTTTAAATTTAATTCAGTTTTATTTTGGTTAAGGTCTGAGTCATTGGGAGATACTCATGTCTTTAACTAGTGTTGATGGCATTGTTATTAGTTTGTCAACTTTACACAGGCACCTCAATACGGAAGCGTATTGTATTCACATGGAAAAATAAAAATTGGCTCTGAATTAATGAGATAATTATCTACTACTATCTAATGACGAGATAATTATCTAGAGCCGATTATCTAGATAATTATCTTGTTAATTCAGAAAAACAGAGCCAATTTCTTTTTATAATTAATTTTTTCTCGTAATTCTGAGAAAATGATCTCATTAATTCAGAAAAACAAAGCCGATTTTTATATTTTCATGTGAATGCAATATGTTTTCATATATATATATCTTTTTTATTATATCTTGTATTTATTATTTACTAGAGACAACATCTACTGGCAAAAAAAAAAAAAAATTCCTTGTGTGTTTTCATGTACTTGGAGAATAAAGAGACTCTGATTCTGATTAATAAGACATGTTCGGCAGCCCATTCATTCCTTGGAAAAAAAAATTGTCAGTGTGCCACTTCTTAACTCAGTTCTGTTAAATTATTCTGTCTAATGACACTACAAACAAAAAGTTATGGATATTTTTAATTTTTGGGCTTTTTTTTTTTTTTTTCCAGTTAGGATTCTTGCACAGTGCTTTTTACTTTTTGGTGTGTGAATTGGATTGAAACACATTTTTTTAATGACCAGACATAGGGTACGGTTACATGATGTTTTTTAAATCCGATTTATTTTTCCAGAAGAAATTAATCTAGAACTAAAGTACTTTCTCTTCTGTTTCCATGGAAATGTTAAACCCAAATAAAGGTTTACATGAGAAACATTTATTGGGTTCTGGCAGCCCTTCTGTTAGCTTAGCTTAGCCCTTCTGTTAGCTTATCTTAGCCCTTCTGTTAGCTTAGCTTAGCATAGTCACTGCATTTCCATGGTCACACATATCCAGTTTTTTAAAGGTGATTTGTCGTCTTTTCTCAGTGATTTTGTCAAATCTGATTCTCTCTAATTATTTCTTCAGATCTGTGACTTACTGCACTCATACAATCTGTGGACTGTTGTGTTGACAGAAGTTGGAAAATCTTTTGGTTGAAGGGATGCGTGCGCTAAATTAGCTTTGCTTTAGCGTTTTAGCTTTGCATTAGTTTTTATTTCCCAGATTTTCTTCCTGCAGTAAGTCACATGACCATGATCTGAGCCTCAGTTTGTGATCATATTGACCCCAGCGGACTAAAGGAATGATTAGGGAGAACTGAACTGACCCAAATCACTCCTAAAATACTACAAATCACCTCTAAAAGCCTGAAGCAGAGGAATGAAGCCATTATGCTAAGCTAGGCTAAGCTAAGCTAACGTTAGGGCTGCAGTTCAAACTGTTTGTCCCACTTGTGGAACTCATTAGTTCAGGACAAATGAATGAATCCAAAGCCAGTGTTGAACTGTTCCTTCAGGGTTTTCCAGGCTGGTAGATCCCATCAGAATATTCCACTGGAACGCTTTGGGAAGACTAGACTGCAGTGCAGATTCTTCCACCAGCGCAGAATGTGTGCGTCATCGCCACAGGACAAGACATTGAGCATGTGCAGAATGGAAAGAATAAAGTCCAAATGGAATAAAGGCTTTACATGTCCAGGAAGAATTTAGACCGCAGTTAAAAGAGGATTAAACCAGTGACTGTAATCGGGTATGAATTCAATCCCAACTTTTCTTTTTCAACTGGAATAAGGTGTTTACATGGACATCTGAAATAGGATCCAACCTTTAATCAGATTAAACCAGGAAGAAAAGTTGTCATGGAAACGCATGGACTGTTTCATTTACAAATGGCAAAAATGGCCAAAAAACCCCAAATATCCTTAACTTTTTGTTTGTTATGTATGATGCTAAAAGACTCCTTCAGTGTTTTAACTGTATTGTACTGTTGTGGATTTGTCATTAAAATACTATTTGTTTCATATCATAGCAGTGTTCTAAAGTTAAGTCTTTTGAAGAGACTAAATTATTCTTATTATGCTAATACGTTGGCACTTGAGCCCTGAGTATCCTTCAGATATAGGTGGACTGGAAGTAAAAAAGTCACACAGTAACCCAGAGTGACATGAATGAAAAACAAAGATGACGCCTCTAATTTTAGACAGCTACCCAGTTAATCACAGTTCAAAGTTATGACACCGTGCAAACCTAGCCCTTCACTCACAGGTAAATGAGGATAAGTCCTGTGTACTTTTTTACAGAAAGCACCACCTTAAATTAACTCTGAACATTTATGCTCAAAGCTTAATTATCTGCTCGGTGAAATGTGAAATGTGCCACATCACACGTCTTCAAACCATGTCGAGTCCCCGTCTTTCAGCTTCTCCTCACCTGTGAAAACTCCACAAATTTAAATAAATGGCTTCTCCCCGTCCCCCCCACCCCTCCCCCTCTTCCCCCCTGTCAAGATTGTGTGTGCGACTTATCTCCGAGGAGCAGCTGTGAAGAGAGCAGGTATATTTTTATTCCTCATATCTCCAAGAGAAAGATACAGCAGGTGGAGTCCTGACTGTAGTGCGTGGTTTGCAGAGCGTGTAGGCTGTTGTTGACGACAGCATTTCAGGTAAAGGTGTGCGCTGTTGGGTATGTTTGTACACAGTGTTGGGAGTAACACGATACAAAAGTAATGCATTACAGTAATGGATTGTTTTTTGCTGTAACAAAAAGTGATATTTTACTCAGTACACGTTCACCAGAGGTGATTTCTGTCAGACTGCAGTGGAAGCTCAGCTTCCCCTAAAATGACTCCACTGCTCAAATCTGTTCAGTTGTTTTCATTTCATTGACTCCAAATGTGTTGGAACACGTTCATCTCTCAGACCAGTTGGTTCAGAATCAGTTTGATCCCAGATCAGTGGACTGGATGTTGTTCACTTCTCCTCCATTCCCGTGTCTGTGTTTTCTCCTCCATCTCTGCTCAGTGCATTTGTCCGTAGACGCTCAGCGTCCATGCACTTCAATGGGACTGAGTGGAACTGCTTTTTTCATTGCCTCTAAACTGGACGCTAATTGGATAAATGCCACCATGTTGTCCCGCCCCTGGATGCTCGGCGTCTCTGGGGGTGAATGGAGCTGTGGGCGGAGCTCGGCCAGGCTGGACACTGGGCTTCCACGTGCTGATTGGAGGATCAGTCCAAAGGCTGAATCCCGTTTGATTGACAGCTGTTTTCAGATCTGCTCCTTCACTGACACAGTTCAGTTTAATACCGTCACACATTCTGCTGGGAAATCACAGAAACCAAATGAACTGTTCATTTCTTGCACTGTAAATAAAACACACTCATTGGACTTCCTTGTTTCAATTTAACATAATTTCAATGTTTTCTTGTTTAGTTGGTACGATAAGGTCACTGAGCATTTTCTGAAAAACGAACAGAGGATGAATTTATGTTTAAATAACTGGACTTTTTTTTTTTGATGTAAGCGACAATGAGCTTCCCCTGTCTGACAGACGAACAGCCGCCACTGATGTTCAATAGTGTTTGCGTTACAACTAGTGTTGTTTTTGTCAACCTGTTTTAATTTTAGTTTTAGTCTAGTCTTTGTGCCAAACTCTCATTTCAGTCTTTACTAGTTTAAGTCATAGTAATAGTTTTTTCGTCTAGTCAAGTTTTACTCGACTAAAACTCTGAGCATTTTAGTCATGTTTAGTCATGTGGTAGAGCCCGGCACAGGCCGCATATTTCTGTCTGAACCCCAACTGTGCCTGTCACAGTTGCGTCCGAACCCAACATTTCAGGTCCTGTCTGGCTTCGGGTTGCAGTACTCTACCATGCAGACCTGGACCGGGAGCACGTCTTTTTGGACCCTGGACGTTTGGAGCATGAGACGGAAGGTGAACCATCCAGACTTCAGGTGCAAACTGGAGGAGGTAAACCGCCTGGGTGTGAAACGTCAAGTAACCTGCGGACCTCACAATTTCATGGCACACCTGCAGTAATGCAACTAAAGATTAAAACATCAATTCATCTTGTTAACGAAAATGAAGAGACATTTTATCACAGTTTTTGTTTCGTAAACTACATTTAGTCTAATTTTTATTAGTCAATAATAATGCATTACACATTTAATTATAGTTATCGTCACATGACCACCATTTTTGTTACGTCTCGTCTTGTTTTCGTCAGGTGATAAAGGTTCGTTGATGAAGAGATTTCATCGTAGTTTTCGTTGATGAAAGCAACATGAGTTACAACACAGTTTTTCGTCCATAATTTAACTGCTCAAATGAAAATAAATAAATAAATAAATAAATAACAGCAAGACCGTGAGACCTTAAGGGAGCGTTTCTCAACCTTTTATTGGTCGAGGGCCCACTATGGCATCATGAGCCTTCTGCTGCCCCCTATGCCAGGAAAAAATTTGGAACGAGGGGGTGACGTTGGTCTAAAATGAATGTGACAAACCTGTATGTG
This sequence comes from Sphaeramia orbicularis, assembly GCF_902148855.1. NCBI lineage: Eukaryota > Metazoa > Chordata > Actinopteri > Kurtiformes > Apogonidae > Sphaeramia > Sphaeramia orbicularis. Next base: position 49,280,922 of record NC_043973.1, read on the forward strand.
GGGGATGTGGTGGGTTATAGCTCTGTAGATCAAGACCCCCTCACCTCATCAGTTCCCCCCCTGCTGCCCCCCGAAAATGGGGGGGTGGGGGGGTGGGTATGCCTCTATTACATGACATCTTACATCTTAAAGGCGGAGGATTATAACTCTGTAACAGTGGTCCTTTGTTTATGGCAGGGGTTACGTTCTAAAAATAACCCACAATAGGCGAAATCCGCAAAGTAGTCAGCTTTACCTTCCTTCAGCATGTCCAGAAGTCCAACTTTTTGTGCGATGGTTAGCATCTTCCTCTGCCTTTTGGGTGCGACCGCAGGTGCCTTTGTCGGCGCAGAACGTTTTGTCGACATTGTGGGTTTTGTCGGAGAGAAAACTTGCAAACATACAGCACTGCAGAGTCACACTGCTAGCGCTCGAACATTTATGTAAATTTGGCGAGAAGAATGCATTCTGTACTGTACTGGAGACACGGCACAGAGGAGAGTGATTGACAATGGGCTACAGTCCCTTAGCCAATCAGGACGCAGAACACAATGCACGTTCATACGCTGTAAAAAAAAAAAAAAAAGCATGCAAAATTGCCCTAAAAAAAATCCGCGAAACAGTGAGACCGTGAAAGGTGAACCGTGTTATAGTGAGGGACAACTGTATACGTAGGAGCTTACGGGGGGGGGGTTTATGCAGGGATACCGCCCCCATTGAGAAACACTGTAATAGTCCAACCCAGTGTTTTTCAACCTTGGGGTTAGGACCCCACATGGGATCGCATGGAATTCATATGGGGTCACCTGAAATTTCTAGTAATTGACAACAAAAAAATGTAAATAAATTACTAATAAAAAATATTTTTTAATGATTCACTATGTATTTCGTCATAATTAAAACATCACACATTTTTCTTAATAAAACTCAAGTTCAAATCAAATGCAGGATGTAACATCTGAGAGGACCAAACAGAGAATGGAAAGATTTCTTCACCTGCCTGGCCCCACTAAGACATCTTCAAGAGAAAAAAGTCTCTGTTTTGATCGTCTGGGGTCACCAGAAATTTGTGATGTTAAAATGGGGTCATGAGCCAAAAAAACGATGGGAACCACTGGCCTAAGTGCTCTTATTTCAGCATGGGGGGAATCTGCTGCATCTCCTTTGTAGTAATAGTCAGTGAGTCCATGATTTTTTGTACCCCCCCATCCTGTGCTCGGGCCCCCCGGGAGAGTGTCCCCTGCTGGGATTCTACTTGCAAATCTGACTCCAATTCTTTATTCCCCGTGTTTGTTACTTTGGATATTACCTTGACCATAAAACAGACTTTAAGAATAACAATGAATCAATCATTTAATGAGCATTAATCAAACGTACACAGATCTGTGGTCTCCCACGGTTACAGAGAGTTAGATTACCTAGCCAACAGACCTGAAGTCACCAAACATAGGCCCCATCTCCCTGACTCCCCGTCCTCAAAAACCCTGAGTTATCTTCTCCTACTTCTTTATACTCTTTACTTGGGGTGTTGCCTTCCTCCTTCTAACTTCAGCCAGTCCCATCACGTATCACCCCCACCACAACTGCCCTTACCCCACAGACCTGAACCTTCTTCTCTTTATGGCTAATAAAACAATAAACATTAAACACTCCTAAAATCCAAGCTAACCCACCTGTGACACTGTCTGTATTTTTCCATTCTACCTTCTACCTTGAAGTTTGTAACCTTCTAGTGTCAATAAGTCACACAACTTAGAGCAAATCAGCAAAACACAGAAATCAGAGCTCCAACATATTGCATTCTAATTATATAATGCTTAAGTTTGTATATGTTCTTCAACTGTATAATTCTAACACCCCCTGGTTGAGAACCACTACCTTATGTCATGTTTCCACTACATGGTATTGGCTCGACTCGACTCGGCCTTTTTGCGTTTCCATTACAAAAAAGGACCTGGAATCTGGGACCCGGTACTAGTTTTTTGGTATCACCTCCACCGAGGTTCCAGGACTGGGGACCAGATACTAAAATGTGACGTATAAACACTGCAGACCACTGATTGGTCAGAGAGTTGTCTCTGTGACCCACCGTTTTACAAAAAACAGATGCGGAAGTTGACAGTAAATATAGCGGTAGGTTAATGCACATGATGACAGCCTGCAAAACTATACTGTGGTTTGTCGAGGAGGTTCAGATTTAAAAATTCAGCATGAGCTTGACGAGACAACTCGCAATGAGCGAGTTTTTCAGCAACTCTGAGCTATGACACGGAAGTAACGCACCGCGTCGCTATGACGTCCAGGTACTGTAAAGTGGGTAGTATCCTGTAATGGAAACGGTCTCCAGGAATAGGACCTGGTACCCAAGTCAAGTTGAGCTGAGCCGAGCCGAGTCGAGCCGGTTCCACGTAGTGGAAGCGTGGCATTAAGGAATCAAAAATACGTCTTTAAAGTTCTATTTCCTGTTGGTGTTCAGCCAATGGATGAACATGACAGAAGACAGTACAATGGCCACACGGACGTATGCAGGGTGTGATCTGTTGAGGGGGATGGGGGGGGGGGATCAACACCCCCTACTGGTTTTTACATCCCTACTTCTGCTCAATGAATTTCATCCTTGGGCCGGGGGGGCAACCAACCAATGTAAATAACAGACAGGTTGTGAGAGTTTTCTTCGTCCTATATCCTACATCACTGACACTAACGTTCACCTGAACCAAACTGTCGGCAATCTCAGAATTCACAAAGGTCCCCATGCACCCCATGTACACGAGACAAATTCATGGGGCCCAGCATTTATGTGTCCAGTGGATACAGGTTAGAAGTTGTGAAAATTTCATGTAAGATCCGCAGTATAATAGAGGAATAGAACCCAGGAGTTAGAGGTTGAAAGTATGTAAAGTTTCACTTTCGTTTCATGCCAGTGTTAGTTATGTTAGTTATGGACTGCACCCCCATGTATATAACTACCCCCCCCCCCACACACACACACACACACACACACACTGTTTTTTTGACAAATCACACCCTGGACGTATGCTCATTACTAACCCTAACCCTGCTTTACAGAAGCTAGTTAGCATGATCCATGTTATTGGCGACAACAAGGTAAGCTAACATTTCTATGACTAGTTAGAATTCTTTATCGATCGCGGATTTATCTACCAGCGCTCATAAAACATAATGTAACACGTTACAATTCTGAGACAGTAATATTGTAAGGCAAAGAATTACTTTTAAATAACAGTAACAAGTAATCTGTAATGGATTACAGTTTGGAAGTAACTTGCACAAGACTGTTTGTATCTGAGCTGAGATGCTGGATGTCTTTCTAAGCCCCGCCCCTTGCGAACACAGGTCACTCACAGAGTCAACAACATCTATCATTTGTCTTCCCTTTCCATTAGCGGCGTCCGCAGAAAGCTTCATCATCCAATCGTCATGCCTCAGTGGCGGCGTAGCGATGCCGTGTGCTGCCCTACACTACTCCGCACCCCCGCTGGTACAGAGAGCATTTTGCAGTCAGGACATTGTACTTCATATTGCATCACGTAACAGCCTTTTCATGTGTGTTTTTCTCAGCAATTTACTTGTTTCCAATTCCCACTACATCCCACAGCCCCCTACTGTTTGCCTGGCAGGCGTGAAGACTACCGTGTGTCTCCTCTGATATAAATGAGTCTTGTCTGGCGTCAGGGGTTGCCGTCTTTGAAGCTTTTAGTCCTCCTGAGGACTAAATTCAGATAGTAGACTGAACCTGTGTTTCCTAGCTAAGTGTCCTCAGACTGACACTGGCTGGTGTAAATGTTGTTTATGCTTTTAAAAGCATGGGTTTATTAAAATTTAGGGCTAAATTTGTGGCTGTGGCTGCTGCGCTCACCAGAAGTGTGCTCTTTGTTGGAGTGTCATTCATGCATACTTCCAGGAGACACTTTCAGAATCATCAATTTTGACAGTTTTTTTTACTTGTTGTGAATTTGTTACTGGTATTATTTGGGCGAATGTGGTGTGTGATATTCTGTTCATGCTTTCTATTCTTATATTCATCATTTAACAGGTCTTATGTATTTTTTTTCTGTTTTTGCAGTTTTGTTTGTTTTGCTTTTTTCTCTCTCTTCTGCCCAGTTTACTCAGTTCTGGTTGTAGTTATTGTTACCATTATAATTATCACCATGGTTGTTACTGTTTGTACTATTGATACTTGTGAGGGTCTTCGCCACCTTCTTCTTTCTTGCCCCCCCCCCCCCCCCCCCCCCCCCACTGCTGACCCTGACTTCCTAAACCTAATGTTTCATCAATATGTGAGACGTATCTTATGTTAAATGGAAGTCAAATGTGTGACTTTAAATCTTGCTTTAAAATGTCAGATAACCATCATACATCATGAACCAAAATAGAAAAGAAGAAATGAAATATTATAAGTCATTTTGCAAATCTAAGTTGTTATATTCTGATTTTTATTTTCTGGGTCCTGAACAGTGAAAGGTCAGGGTTGTTAGCGTACCGGCCGACAGGTCGTAAGCTATTGTCATGCGGCGTCTGTCGTCCGTTACAAAAATTTCAATCGTCTTCTTCTCCAAAACTACAATTCCGATTGACTTCAAACTTGGTATACAGCTTCTTTATGATGTCAACAAAAGTTAGTGAAATTATTTGGATCTGGATCTGATTCTGGATTTGGTGCCACTTTGAAAAATGTCCCCATTATCAGAGACAGGAAGTGGATGGATGCAGTAACTCAGTAAATCTAAATGATCTCCAGTGTAAATGTCTCCAGTCCAGCCCTGATGGGGAGATGAGCCAAACATAATGTCCACATGCTGATCAGGATCTTCTTCTGGATCTGGAACTGACGCAAAATTTAACATGGGCTCTTATGGGGAAAACATTTCAATCGTCTTCTTCTCCCAAACTCCAGTTCTGATTGACTTCACACTTGGTCTACAGCTTCTGTATGATGATGTCAACACAAGGGATTGAAATTATTTGGATCCGGATCTGATTCTGGATTTGGTGCAACTCTGAAACATTTCCCCATTATAACAGATAGGAAGTGGATTGATCCAATAAATCAGTATCAATGATATCAAGTGTGATTTTGAATTTTTTACAGACCTGATTGGAATATGAGCAAAACATGGACTATTTCTGTAATAGAATAAATACACAGAACTGGGGGAGAAGAAATGGATCTGGATTCATTTCCCAAAGCTTTGAATTTGGCCGGTAAGCTACAGGGCCATTGGTCCGATTTTTTCAGGTTCCTGTGTGCTGAACTTGGAGAAAAGGTCAGATTCTAAGAAAAAGATCTTATCTAGCAGCTTTGTGGTAAAAGTGAGCTGAGTTAATCTTGATTATGAACTTAGGGACTTTCTGTGGTCAAAAATTGTGCAAGTGTTGGAACTAGACGTACTTATGGAAACTCTTTGTGGCTAAACAATGCAGTGTAAGCTAAATTGTTGGTGCAAATGTCAAACCAAGGTGTGATTAACTCAGGTGAACTTTCACATGTGGTTTTTCTTAGAATTAGCTTATGTGGAGTTATTGGCGTAAGTTGTGACATGTTTTACCCAGCAACAAGTGTTCAACCAATCATTAAGATTATCAACCAAATATGGAAGTTTTTCAAGTGACTGAAGACTACAAAATGTGATGGAGAAGATTTTTATGTGTCAAAGACGAACAGTGTGTTTGATGCTAGACTAACTGATAACTGACTTCTTTCTTTTTGCAACTTTTTTCTATTTTTGCCTGAAGCAATAAATCAAGTTTTTGTTTTAACTTTTTAAACCTCAACCCTTCTTTTTAGTGAATTCTTCATTTCTCCTGGTTTGGTCCTTCCATTTGAAACTTAACCGGTGAGTTAATTTAAATTACGCGACCCCCCCTCTGGTAGAAGTCTAAATGGAGTAGTCTAGAGCCACCGTTGGTCAAAAAATCTCTAGAACACGCAGCTTTTTGGTTTTGGTTTTCAGGTTTTCCCAGGATCATCACTGGTTTTTCCCTGGATCTTCACAGGTTTTCCAAAGATCATCTCTTGACCTGCTGCTGTGGTCCTGCCTCTCTCCACCTTTATCGTCATCACTCACTTATCCATATAATTACGATAGTATTTATTATACTGTTCTATACATGTTCTGGCTCGGTTATCTGTGCATGTGTCTCCACCTACCTCCCCCCTCTCCCCCAGTCTCTCTCTATCTCTATCGCTCTCTCTTTTCTCCTCCTTTACTTTTTCGCTCTAACCCCAACTGGCCAAGGCAGTCGTCCATCCTTCAGGAGTCTGGCTCTGCTCCAGGTTTCTGCTGTTAAAGGTACTTTTTCCTTCCACTGTCACCAGTCACAAGTGTTTTCTCCTGAAGGATTCTGTTGGGTTTCTGTAAATTGGCGTAAAATTTGATTTGATCTATCTCCCCTTTATGTGAAGCACTTTGTAACATGTTGTTATAAAAAGTGCTATATAAATAAAGCTTTACTTACTTACTTACTTTTTGTCCAGATAACCGGAGGTTTACAGTACGTGGTGGTTTAAAGATAAACAAACTAGTAGCTCATTAACCGAAATTAATTGTGGTTTTTGAGAATTACTGCCTGCTGTGTGTTTACAAATACAAAGAAAATAAATACGCAAGAGATGCTTAACTTGTACTGGTTGCAGTTTTTCACTCAGGATTTTCTTTTTCTATATCCTCCTGAGACCCAGCAATGCATTTTGGTCCTCTGTAGGGGACAAAAGTTTGACCCTTTTACTTAAAATATGCTGTCCATTGCAGAGCACATTCCATTAAAAAATAAATAAATGAGAATAGTTTTTGAAATGTATCTGAAAAAGCTGTTGCATTATGCCATTTCCAATAAAGACAATTATTTAATGTTAAAAAAAAAAAAAAGTTCATTATCCTGGGTCTCAGGAGGTTATATCAGATAGTAAACTAAACTTTTTTTATTTTATTTTATTTTTTTCATTAACCCATTAAACCAAACCATCCAAAACCATCTACTGAGGTAAATGTTTAATACCTGTTGATCAATTAATTCTTTCAATACATGTAAATAATTGGTGTAAAATGCAGTTCGTCATCAGAAGTTTCTGTTTTATTTACCTTTTTTTTTTTTTTTTTTTTTTATTGTCTTTATAGACCAGTGGCTGAAATGTAGAGAAGCACCCGAAACCCTTGAAACTGTCCCACAAAACATTATAGTGGTGTTTGCACGAGCATAAACCCTGCAGTGAGTGCTCTGGAAAATGAAGAAATGAACAAATCCATAATTAATTAACACATTAATGCAAAAACTTTTGTGAAAAACTGTAAAATAACAGATTCCAATGTGCAAATCCCTGTTCAGTCAGCAGGTGGGATACAGTCTTTGTGGATCCGGCCCAAACAACACTTCCATACATATCCACACCGTACCCCACTGACAAACAGACTTCCACACATCATATAATTAATCATTATTTATTATGTACATATTTCAGTTGTTCGTGTTCAGCCATAAAGACCCAAACCTCCACTGACGACTGAAACCATCTACTGATCTAAACTGTTTAATACCTGTTGATCCATTAATTCTATCAATACATGTAAATCATTGATATAAAATACTGTTTTTCATCTTTTCATGGTCATCAGATATGACCCATGTGGATGTTCAGAGGCTCTGTAGTTACCATGGAAACGCCATCATCTTCTACATCTTTGATTCACCAGTAAAACCCACAAAGTTTGGTCAGTGACAGTGGATGGAGACATCTGATTTATGTTCAGCTTATGTTATATTTTGCTGAAAAAGTCTGTTTTTCTGCTGTTTTCTTGGTTTTTATATAATAACCTTTGAATTTACTCTGAGTTTTCATGAGTGTCTAAATTAAGTAAACAAAATTAAATATAGGAAGACAATTCAATGCAATTTTCTAAAATAATTTTATAACATCTTTGAAATAATGTATGTCCTGAAGTTCAATCAACATCTTCTTTATCATTGTTTTAAAAGTAACTGAAAAGGACTCTAATTTATGAAAAATTATAATGTTTTATGTCATTTGAATTTTAGTATTATTATTTTAATTATCTTGAAATTTTATTGTTTCTTCCTTTTTGTGTGTTGTTTATGTTTGGGGAGGTATTTATATAAGCCTTTTTGGCTTCTATCCTCTTGCATAATATAGTTTTTTCTTATTGTCTGTGATGTGCAAATAAATAAATAAATCATTTTATTTGTAGAGCCCAGTATCACAACAAGGTTTGCCTCACAGGGCTTTACAGAATTTGTTGCATTGATAACATTCAACAAAATATACATGATTTACAGTGAAAAGTGAAAAATGCATAGGAAAATATTATAATTATTGGTGATAAATTACGTAAGAAAGGTTAAAGAGAGAAAAATTAATGTGTGGGAACTGCCACAAAATTAGTACTGGATCTTTATGGGTTAATCAGTTAATTATATATTTGAGTCATTTGAAAAAACCTCAAGACCTCTCTTAAATTATACTGAAACCTTGACATCTCTGCCTGATCGTGAGGACTGACCCCCCCCCCCCCCCCCCCCTTTTTTTTTTTTTTTTTTTGCTTTTCCTCTCCCTCTCAGTTCTGTGTTGTTTGTTTTTTGTCCATTTGTTTGGTTTTGTTTTATTGTAGCTACTTATAAATAAATAAATAAATAAATTAATTAATATTTTTTTGTTAATTAGATAATTGTATCTATTGGATTTAAATTAAGAACTGTGTTCTTTTGGGTGAGGATGGGATTGTGGGAGGGACCAAAAGAAAAATGAAAGAATGGAAGTCCTCTTTGCTACATTGTGCTGTCATACCTGTGAAATTACGTCCAATAAAAAAAAAAAAAGTTAATTAAAAAAAAATAATAATATATTTGACTGAACAAGTCACTTTTTCCTCAGTTTTCTCTGTTTTTGATAGAAGAACCCTCCACTTTAATCTAAACTTTTAGGAACATCTACGTGATCAGTGAATTAAAAATAGGAAAAATACCTGATGTTCACTGAAAAAAAACATAAAATACAGAGGATTAAGTCTCTCACTGTGGATTTTTAATGACAAATGGATCTGTTTTTCTCATGCAGCAGTAGTTTACTATACCGCAGTATTTCATGCATCTTACATGACACTGGAAATATTCAAACTTAGCCAAGGTGGGATATTATGACTAAGAATAAGAGAAAGCAGCAAAGTCATAGAACTCACACAGGATTTCATAGGCTGAATATCTTTCTTCATGAGGCTATGGTTTAAAAAAAAAAAAAAAAAAAGTGCTTTATAAATAAAGGTTATTATATTATAGACCTCAGTGCCTTGAAATGGCATCATGCCTACAGGACATTTGGCTGAGATAGTTGTTTTCCTACTTCACACTTCTCAAATAAAAATGTAATGTGACCTTTGACTCAAACATTTCACTCCCTATTAATAATGACTGATGTTAGCTCCCAGCTAAAATGATTCCTCCTTGTCAAAATTCACTTATTTTAAGAAAGTGCTGGAAATCCTGATCAGCATTGTATACCAGAGGCGATGTTCTTGCATCCATTTGCATTTTTGGCATCTAAAATTATCTGCCTTTTCTCTGTATGTGGGAACCTTGGGGTGAATGATCTTTATGTTTTCCAGTCACGATGATGAACTATTCCAGCCCTGACATAGAGATGCTTTTTTTTTTTTTTTTTTTTTTTTCTTTTGTAACCCTCCGGTATCCGGGTGCGCATTTTACGCATGCTTTGCGCATCATGTTAAAAAACTTCATATTATTTTTCACAATTTAAATAAAGTTAGAATTCAAAAGTTGTTCATTTTTGCATGATCTTTAAAATTCTGGCCACCAACTAAAATGTGCACATTGTAAACAAAAGAAAATTACAAGACTAGCATCTGTCTGTCAAGTGTGCCTAAAATGCTAACCATAACCATACCAGCCCCATATCACAACAAGGTTTGCGTCACAGGGCTTTACAGAATTTGTTGCATTGATAACATTCAACAAAATATACATGATTTACAGTGAAAAATGCATAGGATAGTATTATAATTATTGGTGATAAATTGCTTAAGAAAGGTTAAAGAGAGAAAAATTAGTGTTAAATTAGTTACTCTGAGTTTTCATGAGCATCTAAATCAAGTAAACGAAATCAAATATAGGAAGATAATTCAATTCAATTTTATAACAAAATTTTATAACGTTTTTGGAATAATCTCCGTCCTGAACTTCAATTATCTTCTTCATCATTGTTTTAAAAGCATCTGAAAAGGATTCTAATTTCTGAGAAGTTGTAATGTTTTATATCACAGGATTTTTTTTTATTTATTTTTTTAAATTGTATCAAATTTTTATTTTCTTTCTTTTTCATGTGTGGTTTATTTTTGGAGAGGTATTTATATGAGCTATTTCAGCTTCTATCCTCTCCTGCACAATAGTGTTACTTGCATAATATTTTTGTTGTTGTTGTTTGGGATGTGCAAATGAATAAATAAATAAATAAATAAATAAATAAATGAATAAATAAATTTGTAGAGCCCAATATCACAACAACGTCACCTCACATGACTTTATAGAATTTGTTGCACTGATAAAATTCAACAAAATATTTCTGATTTATAGTGAAAAGTGAAAATGCACAGGATTAAGAAAAATACAGGGGACAGTACTGTAATAATTGGTGATAAATTGTGATGTTTTATATCACTTGATTTTATTTTTATTTATTTATTTGAACCAAATGTTTCTTCTTTCTTTCTTTTTCATGTGTGGTTTATTTTTGGAGAGGTGTTTCTATAAGCTATTTTGGCTTCTATCATCTCCTGCACATGTGGGAACCTTGGGGTGAATGGTCTTTGTTTTCCAGTCACGATGATGAACTATTCCAGCCCTGACATAGAGATGCTTTTTATTTATTTATTTAATTTTTAAATAAATATTCCCACCTTTGTACCCAGTTTATTCAACTGGGAAGAGCCACCCCAGAAGACATGGTGTACAGGCTGAGGCAGTAAATCATGAGCAAACTGATGTAGCTGCCAAACAACGATAATAGGATAAATACATTTGCGACATGTGTGCCATAACCGCCGAGTACTACTGCATTAGGAATAATTCATCAGTGGGTAAGAGGTAGTATTTAGTGTGTATGTGCGTGTGCTCACGTGAGTCTGTGAATGCTGTTTAAGTAGCCTCATCTTCAACACAGAGCACTTCATTTTCCCATTTATCCATGCCAAAAAGGGCAAAGGTAGCAACCATGTGGATCCTATCAATTAATGGGATGTCAACCACCATGTCTGCATTATTCATGTGTGAACATACACTCACATCGGGCTTATTAGAAATCTTCTGCTCACCAACCACAGCTTCCACATCCATTATATTGAATGGCTCCTTCTTTCATTCACTGTTTATGTCTCATTTGAGCGTTTCCTAGGATCGTTATCTAATTTTTTTTTTTTTAATAAACTTTTGTTTGTTTCATGCATATCTGTGTTCTTAATCACTAAAAATGAATTTGGTGTGTTTTCACCAAATGTAAAGTGCCTCAGATTTAATTATTAGATGTTCTGTGAAGTATAAATCTGGGCTAAATTGGCTAAAAGGCTGATTAGTAAGTCCTCATAAGCCTGAATCAGAAAAAAAGAGTAGTGATAAAATGAAATGCAAATGAAAAACTGATATTTAAACGTGCTCTCACATGTATTTCATTGTAAATAGTATGAATACAATGTCTTTTTTTTTTTTTGAATCAGTTTCATTTCATTTGTAAATACATGTCCATTCCTGTCACATCCAGTCGTCCAACACATTAATTAAAGAAAAGGACACGACAGGGACAATTCAGGGCTAATAATGAGTGAAACTAATTAAATAACAATGTGATTTGAAACAGGTAGTGTGAACAGATTGATTTGGTGTAAGAGCAGCAGGTCCTGTCTGTTACAGGCAACGATGAGCAGAGGGGGGCCACAATGTTAAAGTAAAAGAAGATAAAACAGATTGAAAAAAACATGAGAAAATTCTGTAAGTGGTTAAAAAACAATGCCTGTTGAAGAAAGATCAGAAAAGATTAGGACATTTAACCCTTTATAGTGAAGAATTCATTAAATATTTACTTCATTTAATGTGTGTAAATGAATTTCAGTGTATAGAGGTTAACTCTTTATCGAGCAAGTGACTATTTTTGGTCATTTAATAACATTAAACAGTAACTATGGGGCCTCTGCCTCAGTGAGATCAGAAGCATGTTAGTTTTTATAACACTATACAGTGATTCAGAGACTTTTTTTGTTTTGTTTTGTTTTTTTTTTACATTTTTAAGCCATAAATAGTAATATTTTTGATTTTTTTTTTCAGTTTATGACCTTATAACTGTCATTTTATTGCATGTGTTTACTTTTTAGCAAGTGCTGCTTGGATGTTTTATGGCAAGAGGAGGGAGACTAACACTAAGGTTGAATTTTGAATTTCAGAGTATTTCAATGAGTGACCTATAAAGGGTTAACATGTTAATTTGGACAGCCCTGATTTATAATAATGGTAATTAACCCTTTCATGCATAGTGGTCACTCCAGTGGACAGTTCTTCTACAGCTCTTCTCTTGTATATTCATGGGTTTTGCTGTTTTAGTTCCATATCAGCCAACACAGTGGACACTTATGCATCATGTAACTTTGCTGTTCTTGATAAACCTGATCTGTAGTAACACGTTTGAGTGTAAATCAATTGTTATTAGACTGTAATCATCATTTTTTCTTTGACAAAATGGGTGCTTTTGCATATTATCCCCATGAAGTGAGTAATAACTAGTATTAGAGTATGTTTAAATATGAGACAACATCAGATTAGCAGCATTAAAGGTGTTTTTATTTCATAGTTTTCACAGTATACCAGTAAATACATGTTTCTTGGCTTCAAAAATTAAACGCATCATATCCATTTGAGTGGACGTTTTTGCAACTCCATGAAAAATAGGTTCATAAAAAGCTGTCAATCGCATTGTTTTTTTGTTTTTTGTTTTTTTTTTTTCATGCCAAAAGAGGAATTAAAACGGGGGGAAAATCATGATTAAGGTTCTCATAATTCATGCATGAAAGGGTTAATGACCAGATATTGAAACTTGAATTCTTCCTGAAAAGAAAAAAGGCAAAAGAATTGGCAAAAAAACAAGACATTTTCTGACACTTTTATTGCAAAGAAAGTCAAGTCAAAATCGGAGATCAAGCAGAATTGGAGCCGTATAAGTGTGTATTCATGCATAAAATAAACACTGAGTTGAAATCTGCAGAAACAACCGACTTTTCGCTCTGGGAGACCACTTTTATATCGTCAAAAGTAGGTTGGGTTTAGCTACAAACTGTACCCATTTTTTTATCATAATTTGAACATTAATCTAATCACGTTGGAAACCCCCCTTACCCTACTGCGACAGGGTAAGGTCTTTTTTGGTGTCTGTCAGGATTGGTCAAAACACATACATATACAACTAATTCCCAGTATTAGTTTATCATATATTAACATGTAGCTTTATCCCAGAATATGGCAATTATTTCCCAGAATGTCCAAAATTTCCACTCACCTGTACTCCTTTTGTACACCATGTTTTCCAAAACTTTCCATAAATTCACGTGTTCTTTCGATGGCTTCACGTGTTTGTTCTTTTGTGGTTCTCCCAGGAAAAAAAAAACTCAGCTACTCTGGTCCAATCCACACGTTACACTCAGAATAACTTCTGGCATGCAAATGAATACAGGTTAAATACTTTTGAATACAAACTGAATACTTTTGATTAACCCTTTCATGTATACTGGTCACTCCAGTGGTCAGTTCTTCTCCAGCTGTTCTCTTGTATATTCATGGCTTTGATTGTTTTAGTTCCATATCAGCCAACACAGTGGACGCTTATGCACCATCACATACACTGACAGTAGTAGTCGTAGTAATTTATTTGTCCATTTAACAGAACATGATATATACACACATACAGTTTGGATTTCTATATTAAACATGGGTGAAAAGGTGTAGGCTGAGGCAGCAGCTTATTTATGTCTACCCTATTTACAAGAAGAAATGTTGCAAAAACAAAACAAGAGAACAAGATAGCACAGTTTATATAACAATAATATAATAAAACAAATAATATAATCTAAGCAAAATCTTAGATTCACACTGATAATTGGCTTACTTCATCCTAATAATAATTCAGACCATTACTGTAACTTTGCTGTTCTTGATAAACCTGATCCGCACTAACATGACTGAGTGCAAATCAATTGCTTGTTATTGTTATTAGACTGGAATTAACATTTTTAAGAATTAAGACTTTTTTTGCACGTTATTTCCATGTGAGTAGTGACTAGTATTAGAGTATGTTCAAATGTGAGAAAACGTCAGATTAGCTGCATTAAAAATGTTTTTATTTCATAGTTTTCATACTGTACGTCAGTAAATACATGTGTCTTTGCTTCAAAAAATAAACACATGGTATCAGGCTGAGTGGACATTTTTGGAATTCCATGAAAAATAGGTTCATAAGATAATTTTCATGCTTAAAGAGGAATAAAAACACTCAGGAAAAAAAAAATCTTGATTAAGGTTCTCATAATTCATGCATGAAAGGGTTAAAATTAGGGCTGGGCAAGGTAACGCGTTAGTACTGTGTGGCGTAGTACTGTGTGGCGTAGTACTGCGTGGCGCTCCACACGCACTAGAACCAAACGCCGGTGCCGGTGTAGCACAGAGGAGAACAATTAGCGAACTTTCTGAGTACTGCTGAATCAAACTGTGTGGAACTCCTGCAGTTCAACGCCTGTATGTATCAATCATTCTGTTGTTTGCTAAATAATTTCACATGCAAACATGCCGTTAGAAACATGTTTATGATGTTATTTTGGATGTGTTTATTGCAATGTGTTATTAACATGTTTAAGCTAATTCGTTTATGCTAGCAGTCGCAGATGGGTTGCTAATTCTTTATGCAGGCTCATGTTAAGTTTATGTAAATTCATTGGTCGTGTTTAGGTAGAATATGCCAGCCTTTGAGCTGACATTTACTTATTTACAATGTGATTAGCTCAATGCTAACTTGAATGGGAAAATCCATAGACACTCTAACAATTAGCATTTACAGATTAATTTAAAATTTACAACGTCTTTTTATCCAGCAACAAAGGTTCACATCAGAGATATTTGATACTATTCATTCTGACAACTGAACAGAAAATACTCACAGGCAAACGTTTACCTGTCCATACAAACAGAGTGAAAGAAACGTGTCTGTTAGTTCCTTCTTATGTCCGAACTGACTACGGGAACACCGCAAGGACAAAATATACGTTAGTGACACTTATTCCCACCACTAGAGGGCCCCCTTTGTTTACTTTGAACAACTGAACATCACATATTATTGTTCTTATTAGTATTAGTACTGATTAGTGGGACTAAGACTCCTGTCAATCACTCACAAGTGTAAATAAACCTGTGTGGACATAAACATGTGTAACAGTAGCGGTCTGTTCCATGGACATTTTCATTTGGAATGTCTTCAGATGGTGGGGGGGAGAAGGACACAGGTGTTTGGAAGCACTGACGTGCAATTATTTTTATCAGCGGAGTACTGCAGTCTGAAATATCACTGAAAGGAAATACACGCTGTTGATGCTGCCCCCCCCCCCCCCAATATAACTGTGTGATTAATCGCGATTAATCACAGAAATCCACACGATTAACTGCGATTACAAATTTTAATCACTGCCCAGCACGAGTTAAAGTGCTGATTTTTCGACACCACACATGAAGACACTTGATCATGATGGCAGTCTGAGTTCACAGTGTGACCCCAAAGCAGAAAGAGTTAGAATGTTTCAACTGGCGACAAAACTTGTGATATTGTTGCTTTTCTCAACTCCATAGATGTTCAGGTACTGAGGCCATGAAGTGATGAATTACTTCAGGCGACTTTTCTTCTCATTCTCCTTGTAAACATGTGCTGAGTTGTTCAACAGTACAAGGTCTGTGTTGATGCCTTTCGTTTTATGCGTTTAGATGTTCCACACATTCTCTATTGGTGACAGGGCAGGACATTGTGGTTCAACGCCCTCTTCTTCCTCCATCACGTCTTTGTGCAGGATGAAGTTTTGTATCGTCTTACTGAAAAACACGTTCATGCGCATTCCTGGAAAAGCTGTAGACTCAAAGGCAGAATATGTAGCTTCTTTTTAGTAGTGAAGGTGCTTCACAGAAGAACAAATAACCAAGGACACCAACACACCCCCAGACCATAACAGACCCTGGTCACAGCCTGGATGGTCCTTTTAGAGTATGATCCAGACTTAGGAGGCTGACTGGCATCCATAGGTGCCCCAGAGCCTAAAGACGTCCACAGCGGTTTTAGCCACAGTTTAAATAAAGGTTCCTCTTGGCTCAGTAAACCTGTAACTGGCCTTTGTGGATGGAACTACATATTTTAGTGTTTGCCAGAGGTTTTCTACAGTAACCCTGGGCCCATGTGGTTCTATCAGGTCTGGATGAATGATACTTCTGGACATGGAACTACCTGAAGAAATGGACATATTCAGTTTAGGCTTGTGTCCTTAACCCATAAAGACCCAGAGCTACTTTTATGACAGTTCCCAAATGAATTTTTCTCTACATTTAAACTTTCTGAAATGTTTTGTCACCATAATCTTCTGTATTTTGCTTTTTTTCTGTGAAAATCAGGTATTTTCCCAAATTTAACCCTGTCATGCATAGTGGACAATTCTTCTCCAGCTGTTCTCTTGTATATTCATGGGTTTGGTTGTTTTAGTTCCATATCAGCCAACACAGTGGACGCTTATGCACCATCCCATAATAATATACTGACATTCAGACCATTACTGTAACTGTCCTGTTCTTTTATCTAAATCAATTGCTAATTGTTATTAGACTGTAATTAACAGAGTTTTTTTTTTTCTTTTTTTGCATATTATCTGAGTGAGTAATAACTAGTATTATAGTATGTTCAGATGTGAGAAAACATCAGACTAGCAGCATTAACCTCCTGAGACCCAGGAAAATGAAAATGTTAGCTTTTTTCCATTAAACATTTGTCTTGATTGGAAACTGCATAATGCAACAGTTTGGTTTTTTTTGTGTTGTTTTGGGGTTTTTTTTCTTCATTTTTAAAAATTATTTTTATTTATTCATTTATTTATTTTAATGGAATGTCCTTTACAATGGACAGCTTTTTTTTAAGTAAAACTGCAACTTTTGTCCCCTACAGAGGACAAGAATGCATTCCTGGGTCTCAGGGGGATAAAAATACATTTATTTCATAGTTTTCACACAGTACGTCAGTAAATGTATGTTTCTGAGCTTCAAAAATTAAACACACGGTGTTCAGCTGAGTGGACATTTTTGTAACTCCATGAAAAACAGTTTCATAAAAAAAAAAAAAAATCTATCACATTGTTTTTTCATGCCTAAAGAGAAATAAAAACACTCAGGAAAAAATCTTGATTAAGGTTCTTGTAATTCATGCATGAAAGGGTTAATTCACTGATTATGTAGATGTTCATAAAAGCTCAGATTAAAGTTGAGAGTTATTATATTAGAAACAGACAAACCTGAAGAAAAAGTGACTTTTTCAGCAAATATATCAATAACTGATCATAAAGAAAGTGTCTCCATCCACTGTCATTTATTGAACTCTATGGGTTTTACTGCTGAATCAATGTTGAAGAAGATGACAGTGTTTCCATGGTAACTACGGAGCCTCTGAACGTCCAAATGGGTCATATCTGAATAGATGACAGACTGCATTTTACACAAATTATTTACATGTATTGATAGGATTAGTGGATCAACAGGTATTAAACATTTTTGATCAGTAGACCATTTTGTTCGATGGTGGATGTTTGGGTCTTTGTGGGTTCATGTGGATTAATCCATCATCATGATTATTCTGATTAAACATTTTAATGCAATTAAAGCTCTTCCTACCGATGTGGCATTTCTCACAGCACTTAGTAAAAGTTTGAACATGAACAACCCGCCTCCCTCCAAAGCCCCGCCCGCTCATCCCAAGTCGTCAGAAATGGACTCATGGTCAGAGCCCCGTTCGGCACTATTTGACGCAGGGGGTACCCCTTCTGCGTCGGATTTGGACGCGGAGGGCAGCCTGATAGAACTGCATGTAAATCCCTCAGTGTCACTGAGCTCTGACGCTTTCCTCTTACCTGATGCGCGTGATGGAAGCGGAAGTGGAAGTGGAGGTTCGGTCCACTTCAGCGTGTCCGTGGACCCCTCCCTCAGTAATCAGATCCATCATCCACCTGCCGCGGCCCCTGTTCCATCAGTAGACCCTGAATGTAAGGGTCTGGTCTGTGCAGTACTGGGTCAGTGTCTTCAGGGGATGAGGTGCCCAGCACGCGCACTGCGAACGCGCGGCCTCCGCGAATTTTCCGTGGACATTTGAGGTTTCATAGTCCATAATTTATCATCTTACATAATCCTACACTGTGTGACACCAGGTTCATGTACCTGAATCAGTACTGCGGTCATAAAAGCTGAGCTTCCTGCAGACTTGTCTGTTCAGTCCAGTACAGCTGACTTCCAGACTTTTATCTCCATCCTTCATTCATCAGACTCCTGTTTGTGCCCCTCTGTTGTTGTTTCTGTTCATAAATCCGTTTTTTTCCTTCCACATGTGCATTTGAGTTTTATCCAAACACATCCTAGACAGTAGACTGTGGTCAGTGGTCAGTAGACTGTGGTCAGTGGTCAGTAGACTGTGGTCAGTGACAGGAGGAGCAGCGCCAGTGAAGCGTCAGATTCAGAGGGACACATATCGGATGTGAGGTGGCGATAATGGATCGGATGCTGAACGGCCGTAATGGATGATTGACAGGAGGCTCAGCCAGGTTCGACCAATTATTTCATTCGGACCGACTAAAATGATTGGTCAGACTTTTATCAGAACTATATGAGAATTAAACATTTTTGAGTTTCAAAACCTGGTGGATTTCTTTTACATTTTAGTTTGACACACACTTATTAGGAGCATTTGAAGATGACAAAAGAAAAGTGTAAAAATACCACATCATACGGTAGAGCTTTAACTCATCTGCAGTGCAAAATGACTGAACGTTTCTGCCAACGCATTTTGGGCAGTTTTTCCAAGAAGAGTTACTGTTGCGCATGCACAAATGGTCAGTTGATCTGGTAGTGACAGGCAGCAGAACCAACCAAAATAAAGATGGAAGATGATAAACAGCACGTTGGCCCTGTGGATGGAAATAGGAGGACAAAAAAAAAAAAAAAAACAAGAGTTTTTTCAAGTAGTTTTGTTGAAACTGTTGAAGGTGTTTAACAAACCTGTTAAGTGCTTATATGTATATGTATATATATATATATATATATATATATATATATATATATATATATAAATTCCCTTCCTTCTTGAGTCTTTTTGCTCGTGCAGAATGAAACACGATTAATATAGATTAAAATTTAAAATATTTAATCATGATTAATCACAGCACTAATATTAATAATAAATGCTTAAAACAATGTGTTTAAGTAAGAAAAAACAATTTGACATTTTTAGCATATTTAGTATCAGAAACAACTGTAAATGTCCATATCGAAACTTTCTGAGATTGCACACACAAACTTTCAACTATTTTACATCTGCTCTAACATGTTTTGGTCTTGAACATTCAGTATCCATATTATGGCTTCATATTTTGTGTTATTTCCAGATGTTTTTTAGCCTGTGTGGAAGTCTCTGAAACAGTTCCTTTCTACTTGTAATAAAGTCCCATACTGCTGCTGTAAAGGGTAATATAATGCCGAAAAGCTCAGAATCTCAGCTTTCTGATGGTCTTTAAATTTTGTGGATAGCACAAATGATTTAGAGGTTACAGTAATTCCAAGGGTGTAAGATCAGAGATAGCTGTTGTTAAATGTATGATAAATGAACTATTTCTCTCATCATAAAAATACGACAATATGTTAGAAGTTATTTGTTTGAGAGCGCAGAGCACTAAAGGGATCTGACTGCACTGTTTACTCTCCTAGTGCCAGAGCAGAATCAGGAAAATCTGATGTGAGTTTTTGTGTGTCCTTGAAATACCATTTGTATCTGGTGTTCACATGTGACGTTATCAATACTTGGCATTCTCTCAAGAACCTTTTAACACATGTGACCAAGGATGGCAAACATTCCATTTGAGACATGTTAACTTGAAGTAAAAATGAAAAAAGAAAGGTCCAAAAAAAGCTCCTGCTTCTTGTTTAACAGACCCAGTGCTGCTTTTGTGTCAGTTCCCAAATGAATTTTTCTGTCTATGTAACCTTTCTTAAGTGATTTATCACCATTTAATAGAATATTATCCTCTGTATTTTACATTTTTTCAGTCAAAAATCAGGTGTTTTCCATCATTTAATTTGTTGATCCTTTAGATGTTCATTAAAACTCAGAGAGAATTCAAAGATTATTATATCAAAAAAAGAGAATACTGAAGACAAAGTGACTTTTTAGTAAAATCTATCATTAACTGAACATAAACCAAGTGTCTCAAACCACTGTCATTGATCCAACTCCATTGTTTTTCTGGTGAATCAATGTTGTAGAAGATGACTGTGTTTCCACGGTAACTACGGAGCCTCTGAACGTCCAAATGGGTCATATCTGATGACCATGAAAAGACTGAAGACCCATCCATTCTAATAACCCATGTAAATAATTGGTGTAAAATGCAGTTACTCGTCTTTTCACCAGTGAAACCCATGGAGTTGGATCAATGACAGTGGATGGACACACTGAGTTTATGTTCAGTTTATATATTTTTGCTGAAAAATTCACTTTTTCTGCAGTTTTCTCTGTTTTTATTTAATAACCTTTGAATTTACTCTGAGTTTTCATGAGCATCTAAATTAAGTAAACGAAATCAAACATAGGAAGATAATTCAATACAATTTTATCACGTAATTTTATAACATTTTTGGAATAATCTCCATCCTGAACTTTAATTATCTTCTTTATCATTATTTAAAAAGCATCTGAAAAGGACACTAATTTCTGAAAAATTGTAATGTTTTATATCATTTGTTTTTTTTGTTTTTTTTTTGTTTTTTTGTTTGTTTTTTTTATTATCTTAATTGTATCAAATTTTTATTCTTTCTTTTTCATGTGTGGTTTATTTTTGGGGAGGTATTTATATAAACTATTTTAGCTTCTATCCTCTCCTGCACAATGGTGTTACTTGCATAATATTTTTTTTTGTCTTGTTGTTTGTGATGTGCAAATAAATAAATAAATAATTGTATTCATAGAGCCTGATATCACAACAAGGTTTGCGTCACAGGGCTTTCCAGAATTTGTTGCATTGATAACATTCAACAACATATACATGATTTACAGTGAAAAGTGAAAAATGCATGGGATAATGAAAAATGCATAGGAAAATATTATAATTATTGGTGATAAATTACTTAAGAAAGGTTAAAGAACTGGGAACTGCCACAAAATTAGTACTGGATCTTTATGGGTTAATCAGTCAGTTAATGATTATTATTATATATTTGACTGACTTTAATGCAAGTCAAGTCATTGGAAAAAAGCTGGACACCTCTCTTAAATTATATTGAAACCTTGACATCACTGTCTGATCGTGAAGACTGAGCACCCCCCCCCCCCTTTTTTTTTTTCTCTCGTTCTGTGTCATTTGTTTTTTGTCCATTTGTTTGGTTTTGTTTTATTCTAGCTACTTTTTTTTTTTTGTTAATTAGACAATTATATCTATTGGATTTAAATTAATTAATTCATTCATTCATTCATTCATTCATTAATTTGTAGAGCCCAATATCACAACAGGTCGCCTCACAGGGCTTTACAGAATTTGTTGCATTGATAACATTCAACAAAATGACTTACAGTGAAAAGTGAAAATGCGAAGGAAAATGAAAAATACAGAGGATAATATTGTAATAATTGGTGATAAATTACTCAAGAAAAGTTAAATAGAGATAAAAATATGTGTGAGAACTAGTACTGGGAATGAGTACTGGATGTTTATGGGTTAAACATACCTATCCACATTACAACGTGACAACAAACTGTATAAATGTGACCATGAAATATTTATAATAGTTGCTTCAGATCAGTTCTTTTGCGTGTTACTGTGATTTATTGTTCCACATTCTAAACATTACATCTCTATAGTGGAGAGAAAAAGCTTTGTATACAAGTGTTGCATTTACTTGTATGTTGCACATAGATGAAATTCATGTTCATGCATTAAAACTTCGATGCACAAAAGGTCTAAACACTTCTAAGTATTCGCTCAACAAACAAAAGAATTAATGGAATGCTGTGGGAAAAAGCATTTTTGTTGTCCATTATCAGAGGTGGGTATTTTTCCCAACACAGGGTGCATCCGTGCATCTCCTCTGGCTCACGCTTCATTACCCTGTGCACTCAAGGTGAGCAAAGTTTGTGTGTGAGAAGAATAACTCACCAACAGATACATCAATCTGTATGAAACTTTGGTACATACTGTATATTGACTGAGTGAAGATCTGGGAACGCTTTAGTGGTGTCCATATAAACACCTGTGGCTGTAATGAAAAGGCAGCTTAGACCACCATACCAGACCGTTACGACATAAAGGACTGGATTAGAATGACACTTAACACTCGTACTGAGTGAACCAGCATTAAGAAGAATTTACAATCTGATGGATTCAATAAAAAAAAAAAAAAAAGTAGAAACTAAATTGCTAAAATCCTTAACCCTTTCATGCATGAATTATGAGAACCTTAGTCAATTTTTTTTTTTTTCTTGAGTGACTTTATTCCTCTTTAAGCATGTGAAAAAAACAAAACAATGCAAGTGAAAATTTTTTAATGAACCTATTTTTCCATGGACTTACAAAAATGTCCACTCAGATGGACACCATATGTTTGGTTTTTGAAGCAAAGAAACATGTATTTAAAACCCATCATCACAAAGTGATATACTGTATGAAAACTATGCAATAAAAACATTTTTAATGGCGCTAATCTGATGTTTTCTCACATTTTGACATACTCTAATACTAGTTCTTACTCATTTCATGGAGATAATATGCAAAAAAAAGACAAGAAAACTTTTTGTTTGGAAAACTGTTAATTACAGTCTAATCACAATTAGTAATTGATTTACTCTAAAACATGTTAGAGCAGATCAGGTTTCTCAAGAACAGTAAAGTTACAGTAATGGTCTGAATGTCAGTGTATTATTATGGGATGGTGCATAAGTGTCCACTGTGTTGGCTGATATGGAACTAAAACAACCAAACCCATGAATATACAAGAGAACAGCTGGAGAACAACTGTCCACTGGAGTGACCACTGGAGTGACCACTGGAGTGACCACTGTGCATGAAAGGGTTAATGACACTTGAAACTTGTCCTGAGTGAACTAGCATTAAGAAGAATTTACAATCTGATGGATTCTGTTTAAAAAATAGAAACTAAATTGCTAAAATTCTTAAGGGTTGACATTCCACTTTCAGAAAAGGATGATTTCACTGCAAAAATTGTTTGTATGTTTATTTGAGACATATTTGTGGAAAAAGGGGTCATTTTACTTTGACTCAGTGGGAGTTATTTTTTTAATATCATCTCTGCAGTACCTCAAGGACAGCACTTTCAAGGTGATTTATAACTTGTTAAGTGCATGTGACAGTCAACAACATGTTGTACTTTGATTTGAAATGTTCTGTATTATTATTATTATTATTATTATGATGATGATGATGATGATGATGATGCTGTGGAGTGACTGTGGAATAATCTAGAACAGGAGATAAAGGAAAGTACGAACATAAATGTATTTAAAAAGAGGTATAAAGAATTGTTTCTAAATAGGTCTATGGAAGATGAGGGATACAAATAATATTGTCTCAAATACCAGTCGTGGTTCTTGGAATTAAGAGAGAGTAATTCGAATTTCAGAGATTTTCATATGTGTGAGGTGATTAAAGTGAGGACAAATGTGAAGTCTAGATGAACTGGGAGTGTGGGTGTGAAATTATGGGATGGACCTTATGATGCATTTAAGTTATCCACTCCTTTGGTGAAGTTTAAAAAAAAAAACAAAAAAAAAAAAGGAAAAAAAAAAAACGAGCACTTTCAGTTTAAATTATTCAGAAATATTGAATTGTGATGGCAGATATGTTTTTGTTGTTGATTTTTTTAAATTTTTTTTTCTGGTGTGAATGCTCGATGCTGCACACATTTAAGTTGATGTAAGCAGTGTATTAGTTGAAAAGGATAGGCAAAAAAAAAAAAAAGCTTTTGCTTCAAGCCTATTCCTTTTTTTTGTGTTTATTGCAATTGATGTACTGAGTACAATGATTGATGTAAAACCAAAAAATAAACTCATTCATTCATTCATTCATTCATTCATTCATTATTATTATTACTATCATCATCATCATCATCATTATTATTATTATTATTATTATTATTATTATTATGACTAATAATAATAATAATAATAATAATAATAATAATAATAATAATAACAATAATAATGTTGACGGCTATTTTACGTACAATGGTGCAGCTCCATGTGTAATAACCAATCACTACAATATGAATTAAATTCTGTATTTGACTGGAAGTAAGTGAAATTAGGCAAAAATAAGTGTGATGTAGATTTGATTTAGTTAGGATCCATGCAACTATGAGGGCAGAATTGTTTCTTTATTGTTCAAACAAACAAAAAAAAAAGTTGCTTTAACCAAAAATAATATTTTCAATCAAAAAAAAAAACTTCACTTCAATAAAAAAAAAAAAAAAAAAATTAAGGAAAGAAAAAGAAGTGAATGCAAAAAATATTTGAGACCCAAAAAATTTAATTTGAACACTTTTTTTCTTTGAAGTGACAAAAAACATCTGAAGTCTTTTTTTTTGTTTTGTTTTGTTTTGTTTTTTTGATTGAAACATTTTGACAGAACCATCCTGCAGTGGGTGGATGCTTCCCTATTGGTCAGACTGAAGTGAAGTTTTTTTGATTGAAAATATTTTTTTTGGGTTCCAGCAACTTTGTTTTGATTGAACAATAAAGAAACAAATGTACCTTTATATGCAACCATATTCTGGACCACCTAAAGACAGACAAGTGAGGGCCAAGTGGTGCAAGTGAATAGACTACAATAGTCTAAATACAGGAAGATGTATGGAAAAGTTGCTTGATTTGTGCAGTGTTTCTCAAAAGAAGAAAGATTGAATGAGGTGTGATCATAGCTAAAATTTTGATTAAAAAAAAAAAAAAGATTGAGGTAGATGCAATGTTATTGTTGGAGCCATGATAACTTCCTTTAAAAAAACAATCAGGGCCATTCACAAGGTCAAGGGTCAAGGACAAGTTTATTTCGATAGCACATTTAAAACAATGCAACCTGGCCAAAGTGCTGCACAAACATAAGTAACAAAAATTAGCAGTGAGTCTTTATGGGTCAAGTTAGATGTTGTATTTAACCCTGTAAAGCCTGAACCATTAAGTAAATGACAGAAAATTCCAGTTCTTTGAAAGTGGAACCTTAATTGGTCCTTCTGAACAACCCAAAAAAAAACAAACAAAACATTTCCAAATGTCAATTTCCATGTATGTAGTTTCAATTTTGTATTATATTTGATACATCGGGTCTCAATGCTCAAATATTATTATTTTTGAACAAACAAAAACATGATAAAACACAAACATGTCTAACAAATTAATTCCTTTTCAAAATTGCCAAAGTTCTTCCTCCTTCCTCATTAATGTCAGTCTTGTAGTGTCACCGGAAAGGGCTCTAGTGAATGAATTTCTCCCCCTGGTGGATTATCTGTGTATTGCATGTATCTAATTGTATACATCAGGTTTTTCATGAACAAAAATATTACAGTGATCATGTAGAGGGCTTCAAAACTCATGTATCAAATGTGATACGTTTGGGGTCATAGGGTTAATAGTGTCGTGGTATATTTTGGAAATTGTACAAGTCTTTGTCGGGGCCTAGATTTTATGGTGAGAGTGAAAGAAGCAAAATAACCCTGTAGAGTTTTAAATTTTATTACAAAATGGTGTTTCAAATTGAAGTGAAAAACCAACAATAAGCAGCAATGATCAACACACAGATTCAGAGATAAAGTCTTGCTGTTTGGCCAAACAGGGTGCAGTCTGCTAAGACTGGACACAGACACGTAGAGGTCAAAGAGCCTTTATACTGTGCAGGTCACGTATGCATGTTTACCTAAGTTCCATCACATGTCCCTACAGTATCTGCTTTTGATTAGATTTTATTGATTTGCTCAGTATCTTCAGCATAGCAAGTACAGAGTCTAAAATCGTCAGAATGACAAGTACAAAGTTTAGACAAAATGCTTAGACAGAATGAATCAGCAAAAAATATTTTTTCCTCCACAGTCTTGTCAGATTTTCTTGATAAATTTCACCAAACATCAGACATGCTGCAGTTCTGTGGAACATCTATGACACCGGAGCTTTGTTTAGACTGAAAACTGCATGAGACTGGACTTGCCAAGATTTGACCAGATTTGCAGGGAGTGCAGTTGGGGTTGAAAGGACAGTTTGCAGAGAAGAAATTGATTGATGTGTAACATTGTTGGTCACAAATTATCGGCGTTCAGCACAGACAGACCGACAGACCGTCATTGATTAAACATTCAGACAATAGGATTTTGCAAGGACAACATTTGGCAGATGCATCTTGATTTAATCTGACATTAATCCAGGCCCAGTTTGGTTTGGTTTTTACTGCGGCCAACTTTATTGGAAACTTCTATCAATGCTTGTCACTTCACTTTGCCATCTCCTGTACACAAGGTCCTCCACTGAGCCTCACATCGTACCAGTATCCACCACTTATATTCACACCACTGCTGGGGTTATTGAGATTTCACCTAAATGTAGAGGACAAATGCTTTAGCTTATCTGAAACAATAGCAGGTGTCGTCCTTGTTAGAGGAAACGTCCATCTGAGGAAAGTGTGCCAAAAGGCAAAGAGCCAGAACTGTTGTTTGGCAAAGTATTAGACCCTGATGAAAGCTCTGTGCTGAAACACTGTGGATAATACAGTTCAAATATTTGCATGTTGTGCCGGCAGTTTGTTCTTCACATTTTGTTCTCTTTTTATTTGAACATGAAACTGCAGTAAACTTTTTTGGTCGGAACATTATGTTTGTAAATGTCATATTTCAACTGCTTCACAGTTTATTATAAATCTTGGGGCTTAACTCTGTCAATATGCTTCTGTTCTACTGTTCTTCTGCAATGACGTTTTCGCAAGAGAAGCTAGATTTCTACCGTGTCATGTTTAAAGGAAATGCATTTGAGTGCCATTTGAGTGCAGGCAAGTGACTATTTTTGGTCATTTTCACATTAATTACAAGACAGCAGCAGCTCCAGTGAAGACAGTGAGGCGACTAACAAACACACAAACAAACAAACACACAAACACACAAAGCAAAGTGATCACAATACCCCGTGGCGGAGGTAATAAAGCACCTTTTCAAAAGTAACTCATAACTGTAATGGGATTATTAAGCACTCATATCGGTACTCGGTATCGGCAAGTAATCAAGTGTAAGTACTTGTACTTGTACTCAATCTGGAAAAAAAGCAGTATCGGTGCATCCCTAATGAAAATTTATTTGAGCAACTTAATGTCAATTACTGATGGTCATTATTATGCTTTTAAAAAAAAGAAGGAGAAGACAGAAAAGTTTCTTATTTCCTTCTGCAGACATTCTTCTATAGTTTTCTTCTGTCTGTCTTTGCGCTGAATACATTCAGAACCTTGAGTAAAGAATGCGAGTGAGCTGTTGCCATTTCTTCACCCTTTTAAGTCATAAACAAGGAATTTTTTCTGATTCTTCTCATCCATCCCACATAACATTAAGGTGGTGATATGGTAACCCCTCAGAGATGGTATTAATTTGCCTAAAAGACCTCTTGTCAGGAATATGTGGGTGTCTACAGACTGTGGGTTCATTTTATTTGGCCCAGATGGATGTTTGCTTCGCTCACCTGCGTTTCTTTCCAACATCTCGGTTCTTCTAAGTAAGGATGTGAAAAAGAGAAATGGAAGAAAAACAAGACGGTACATCATCTCAAACACATTTGACTGTGACTGTAATTATTCATGATGCAGAGAAGCTCAGCTGTCACATGTGTATGAGGACGTTATAGAACCTATAAGGATGATAACAACCCTGACATTTTTAAAAAATGCAGCCTGTTGGCAGCCGCTCCTGTTCTGATGGCAGATGTATAGCTCGGTTATGCCATTAAATACGACAGATATATGTCATATGTGTTACTTTAGCTGTGGGTCATGAAGTAGAGCACTTTGTGTGTGTGAATGGGTAAATGTATGCAAGATTGGAAAAAAAAACATTAAATGAAAAATCAAGTTCAAGTCCATTAAAAAGAACAGCGCAAGTGTAAAAAAAAAAAAAAAAAGGCACTTAAATGATGCACCTGACACCATTTTTTATCCATTCTGATACACTGAAATACATATTTTTACTGCCACTGACCGAAAAAGAATGCATATTTTCACAGGAGAAAAAAAAACAAACAAACTGTATAATTCGGACATATTTTTTCGTTACCCATGCTTATTACACAGCTTTGATGAGGTCTCGGTTCTTAATCACCAGTGATGGCATTCTACAGTCTGTTATTTCCTCCTGACTGATAATTGGTTTGAATAACAGACCGTTGCTATGCTATCAGGATGCCATCAGGAGGAAAAAAAAACACTCAGTTGATGGAATAACTTGATTTTGCTTAGTCTTAAGCACTTCTGACCATCAAATATCATGGTATCATCTGGAGTCAAGAAAAAGTGAGTGCAGTTCAACCCTTGTGTATCCTTCTAATATGTTCTGCTCTGCTGACCAAACATGTCAATCAAAAATGTACATGGACAACAAATTTAAAAACTATCATACGTTAGTACT
This sequence comes from Sphaeramia orbicularis, assembly GCF_902148855.1. Lineage (NCBI taxonomy): Eukaryota > Metazoa > Chordata > Actinopteri > Kurtiformes > Apogonidae > Sphaeramia > Sphaeramia orbicularis. The sequence continues at coordinate 49,309,905 of NC_043973.1, forward strand.
TTTTTTGTCTGTTTACCATACTTTCCGGACTGTTGAGCGCATCCTAATATAAGCCACATGCTGCCGTCTCCAACGTCTCACCATCGATTCATTGGTTTCTTGATTTCCTTCTTCAACAGCCAGACTGACTGCCTTTCACGTAAAGGCTGCCTCAGATGCATTTCTTCATGCGTTTTCCATGATGAGGGTGTGTGCATGACGTGCAAAATGACTGATCTGAAGAATTTAGTGTGAGTGCGTTCCATTGACATTGGATTAGCTGCATCAGGGTTCAAAGTGTGCGAAAAAAGTAGTCCAGAAATGACAGTATTCTGTTTTAATCTCTCAAACTAGGGCAGCAGCTACCGAATCTTTTTGAAGTTGCATATTCTAATGAATATTTCTGTGATTAATCAAGTGCACTCAACATTGTCTGGTGGTCCCCGGACCTTGTACAAGACAATCCAGGCTTTTTTCATGGGTCGTTCCACGTTGGTGGAACGTTCTACCGAGTACTATGAGAACAGAGGCATTCCTGCCTATCTTCAAGAAGCTCCCGAAGACCCAGCTCTTCCGAGAGCAGCTCCTGTCCTAGCACTGGCAGACATTCCATTTGAAATATTTGAATAAGGTTTTTCCCAGGATTATCACAGATTCTCCCAGGATTATCTCTGGACCTGCTGCGGTGGTCCTGCCTCTCTCCTCCTTCATCATCATCACTCACTTATCCTCAACTGCCCCCATGTGTCTCCCCCTACTCCCCCCTACTCCCCCCTTCTCCCCCAGTCTCTATCTCTATTGCTCTCTGTCTTTCTTTACTCTCTCTCTTTAACCCCAGCTGGTCCTGTCACTCGTCCATCCTCCAGGAGTCTGGGTCGGCTCCAGGTTTCTGCTGTTAAAGGGAAGTTTTTCCTTCCACTGTCACCAGTCACCAGTGTTTGCTCCTGGAGGATTCTGTTGGGTTTCTGTAAATTGGCTTCAGTCTGGTTTGGACCAACTCTATATATAAATGTTATGAGAGAACTTTTTTGTTGTGATCTGGCGCTATATAAATAAAATTTGATTGATTAAGTGATTTGATTAATATTCCCCTGTAAGTCACTTTGGAAAAAGCATCCGCCAAATGCGTAAACATAAACATAAGTGCTAGTGGCATTGTACCCGTGGTGCCATTGTGTGATAGCATGATAAGTAGAACTTGTCTGCCACCACTGTCCATTTGTAAACTACCATTTAATCCTGCATTGTGCAGGTAATAATTTGAGCCAACATGTGAGGCATAAAGGGAAGAGCGTGTATTTATTTGGCCTGTCCAGCAGGATTAAATTCATCCAGCGGTAGTGGACTGCAGCCTTCACATCGTAGCATGGTCTGGTAGCAGCAGAAATTTCATGAACGGCAGCAGAACCACTTCCGAAAATGGAGTATGGCGGCAGGGATGAAGAATTCAAAGTAGACAGAAGCTAAAATCTCCCAGCATACCTCACAACATTTGAATACGGACATAAAATTGTGCCTCGTAGATAGTCAGGTCATGTTTGTATTCATTTGGCGAGTTTGGCGGCGATCGGGCCTGTGAAGGCTGAGGAAAAGCTGTACCTAACAGGAATCCTGTTAGAAAATGATTTTTTTTCTCTTAAAACCTATTTTGGGTGAGAACTACATAAAAATCAACTGATAAAGTCACAAAAATGTAATCAATTTTGTGAGAAGATCAAATTTTTCAAAATCAAATTAGCAAAAAAACCTGACCTGATTGAGAAAAGCAGATGTCATTTTTGGATTTAGCGTTGCAAAATGGTCCGAATTCAGTTGAAAAAACCTAGACAACTTGCAAAAAACATTTTTTTGTAACCCAGTGTAATTAATTCGTTTAAGTAGTCACTTGTGTTCTACCTCAGGGATCATGTTCTACACAGATTGTAAACGGTGATGTATGCGACTCAGAGTCAAAAAGTTGGTGCTGTGAAAGAGAGCGAGGAGACCATCTGCAAAATTCAAAAAGTTTGGGATCACTTCAAACTTAAAAAAAACAGAGTAGGTGGAAGGAGAAACACCCTCCAACCTTTTAAGATGTGGGTCAGTGACCTTTTACACCACCTGACACTAGAGAAAATCTGCTATTCTACCAGAGGGTGTGCTCAGAAATTCTACGATAGTATGGAAACCTTTTCTAACGTGCATAGAGAAGTTGGATGTCACCCATATTGATGTTTTGTAAGACCGACCCTTTATTATAGAGAATTTAGGACTCATAGGGACCACTTTTGCTCTATTTGCATGTATAATTTGACAAATGTATCTCCCTTCTCTTTTACAATGTATACAATATATGTGGTTGTATGCAGAATTAATGCCAATCTGCTAAATGGTACAGTGATTTTTTTTTTTTTTCATGAATTTATTTATTTTTTGTTAGGGGTGGGTCTCTGTTGGAGCATGGGTGGGAAGCAGGGGTGGGGACTGCTCTTGCTCTTGTTTGTATTGATTCATGTCTGTTACACAATGTCTGTAGAGTCTCTGCATAAAAACCAATAAGAAAGACTTTGTGCAAAAAAAAATAAAATAAAAAAAAAAACAGAGAATCTCATGCAATATGTCTAAGTACACATCTGAATCAGCCCAAGGTAAATGCCCGTCTTCCACTCAACAGCAGCCTAACATTAGCCGATTGAATGTGATCGCTAACTAAGAAACACAGCAGCGCTGGTCAGAACGTAGACCAGGGGTGTCCAGTCCTGGTCCTCCAGATCTACTGTGGTTGTTGACCAGTGTAATTAAAGGAATACTCAGGGCAAAAAAAAATATTTGAGGATTTTTTGTGCTTGAATCTCAAACCCAAGGGTGCTGCTACCAATTGTGGGCCCCATGAAAGGTAAATATTGTGGACCCAACAAAATGCCGGGCCCCATAACTTTGTCATGTTTACACTCCCTTATCGACACCCTGGCTCAAACCACTTCACTTCTGCTGAAAACTACCATATATTCAGCCATTTTCTGAATTTTAACCCTTTAAATGTTTAAATACATGACGATACTGTTCTTTTTTTGTTTATTTTTTTCATAAATTATATTATTTTTATGTAATAAATAGTCTGAGGGGGCATTGCTGGTGATGAGAGTCTTTGACATGTCAGAAAGTAGCAATAACGTTGATTTCATTGCATTAGTCAAATTTTTGTGGTATCAAAAGTGTAAATTTAAAAAAAAAAAAAATGCTGTAAAATCATCATATAACAGAATTATTTCTGATTTCCAGACAGCACTGAAGTTCCTTTATTAATTAATGGATTGACTCATTGATTCCTGAATTAATTCATACGTTATTTAATTCTTTATCAACAATTCTTAATTTTTTATCGACAGCCTGACCAGTTTTCACGCCCCTGTACACATGTACAGTAGAAGCAAACACATTATGTATAATGTTCATGTTTTCATCAAAGACAAGAGTAAAGGGGAGCATTTTGAGTAGAAGCAAACCTGTATGTGAGGTGATGGTCAGTCCAGCGGTGGAACAGTAGCACTGATGCCTTATATCAAAACAGTCCACAGCTTCTCCACATGTATGGGGGGGGTTCAGCTTTTTCCCACCATCCATCCAGCATCAACACAACCCTCTTAAGTGGGATTAAGCAGTTTGGAAAATGAATATGAAGTGATATCAGATTATCAGATGTTCAGTGCTCTGATTCACAATGGCTGAAAACTGAAATGAAATTAAATGAACTGGAGAAAAAAAAAAAAAAAAAAAAAAAAAAATCACCCTTTTTTTTTTTTTTAATTCTCTATTCCAGTTACTTCATGGGTGTAGCCTATTATTTCCATAGTTACTTAAATGTTTCTTCTTTATACATCATTGTAGTTTAGGAAAGTAAAAAAAAAACAAACCTGACAATAATATTATCATGTTCCAGCCTTTATCCATGTTAGCTTATGTGTTGAGTTGTGTTAGCAAACACAAACACCACAGCTGCACAGATGTGTGGGTGTTTTTCTTGGTTGTGGAGTTTTATTCTTCCACGTTCCCTCTGAGTTAATAAAGGCTACCACAGAGCCTGGGTGGACAATGGAAGGTGCTCCAAAACAGCTTTAACAAAGGCCCTTTTTGGAGGAAAAGTATGTAACCCTTTTGCAGCTGCAGGAACCAAATGATGTGAGCATGATAAGCTGTTCACGTTGTGCATGCACACAGTGTGTGTGGCCACTTGTGTGAATGGGCCGCTTGGGCCATTCTTCCATTTTGTCTGGTGATTCAGTTTGGCACTTAAAAAGAGGAAAAAAATGGGGAAAAAAAAAAAAACGAGGTCTGAAAAAACTGTGTTTGACAAAAGTCGCTGTGTGGAGAGAAGTTGTTGCCTGGGGGCTGAAAGCAACGGTTCTGACTCCCAAGAGAGACGTTCCCTTTTAAAGCAAACTAGCGTCTAATTGGAAACATCACTAGGGTCAATATTGTATCGAGGATCTGCCAAAGAAAAAGCTACGTTCCATTCCTCAAGGCCTGGACAGATGGGTTTTCCAATTCAGCTACCAGTGTGGCAGCCAAACGTGAAAAAGACGACAGAAGGATTTGACTTCGTTATGCATTTTATTGATTGAGAATAAAACGACCTCAGTAGGAGCTTACTCTTAAAAACTACTCCTGCAGAAAGGTCCTCAAAACAAAACTACATCCAGAAACCTCAACGTACACTATACTGCAGGGCTGTCAAACTCATCTGAAGTCACGAGCCAGATTCAGCCAAATTTGATCTGCAGTGGACCGAACCAGTTAAATAATAACATCATAACATATAAATAATGTCAACTCCAAACTTTCCTCTATGTTTTAAAGCAAAAAAAGTAAAATTATACGATGAAAATGTTTACATTTACCAAATATCCTTTAAAACACTGTGAATAACATGAACAAATGAACATTTCTTAAGAAAACGAAGTGCAATTTTAACAATATTCTGTCTCAGTTTATCATTTACAATATGTAAATTACAACATACAAATCATGGTGGATCAACAAATACACAAAACATTTAATAACAGGCAGAGTATTGGTAAAATTACACTTCAGACATTTCATAATGTTCATATTGGTTGAGGTTTTTTGTGTTTTTGTGAAAATTCGTTTGTTTTAGTGTAAATACAGTAAAATGACATGAAAATATGTACATTTACAAAAGGAAAAATGTGGAGTTGTGAGTATTTATTGGATATTATGATAATATTTTACCGATCCGACCCACCGGAGATTAAATTGGTCTGTATGTGGAACCTGAACTAAAATGATTAATATCTTCAGTGTAATTTTTGCATTTCACAAATTCATCCCAGGGGCCAGACTGGACCCTTTGGTGGGCCGGATTTGGCCCCTGGGCCGCATGTTTGATATCTGTGTTTTAGAGTGAAAAAAGTTAATTTACATAATGAAAAGGTTTCCATCTACAAACTACCCTTTCAGAAGATGTGAATAACATGAACAAACTGAAAAAATCAGTGTAATTTAACACTATTCTGCCTCAGCTTATCATTTCCACATGTACATCAGAACTTACAGATCACAGTGGATCTACAAACACACAAAACATTTAATAACAGGCAGAATATTGGTAAAAGTGTACTTACTTCTCTTAAGACATTTCAGGTTGTTCATATTTTTTGCAAAATTATATTTTGTTTTAGTGTAAATACATGAAAATATTTACATTTTTTTCAAACAGAAACATTTGGAGTTGTCATTATTTCTCTGTTATTCTGATAGTATTTGACTGGTCCTGCCCACTGGAGATTGAATTGGTCTGAATGTGGAACCTGAACGAAAAGGATTGTTCATATTTTAGTGTAATTTTTGCATTTCACAAATTCATCCCTTGGGCCGGACTGGACCCTTTGGTGGGCCGGATTTGGCCCCGGGGCCGCATGTTTGACACCTGTGCTTTACTGTGTCCTGCAGCCGGTGTATCGTGATGCAGTTTTGCATTTATTTGCTCCATGAAATGACACAGAAAACATTTCCAATTGAGTTAAACAGTATAGAGTAGGTCTGATTCCCACCTGTCATGAGTGGGTGGTTTAATGGCTCGTTCTGTGTCCATACGCTTTATGAAAGACAAAACAAGCTAGCTCTGAACTGAAAGCATGATGAAAGCTCTATGACCTGGGTACAGTTTGTCCTATTGCCCTGAGGGGGTGTGTTGATGGATAATTAAGGCTTATTGTAACTTGGATGTTATTTCTATACACATCACAGCTCTATAGTTTGGACTAGCATGCAAATAGTTAACAATTAATACAACAAAAGGAATGTACAGCGTAACTCAAATAAATAAATAAGCACCTTTGTGTGTAATTCTAGAGAATGAACATCCAATACTGACTTTTCTTTTAGTCCCTTCGTCTTTTTCCATCTTATACACACTGTAATTTCCGCATTCATCCACATGGTATGTACTGTATACATATATTTTGAACCATGGGGCCAATCAACAAATGGGTGAAGTCGAGGGCGTCGCAGATGGACCGCCCACTACTTTGTGATTCAGAGCTTTTGAACCAGACAAGTTTAAGACAAATGTTACACATGTTTGGTAAAGTCTAAATGCCATCTTAAGCATACTCAAAGGGCAAAATTTAGTTTCAAATGTTTTTAAATGAAAAATATGAAAAATTACTGCATCACAGATGGACAAAAAATAAACGTCTATTTTTTTTTTTTTTTTTGCAAGAATTACAAAGTTCTCAAAAGTGAAGTTCCTATGACATTTTCATCCTCAAAAGTATTCACTGTATACCTTAAACCTTCTATTTGCATTTATATTTATTTATTTAGCACAATAAAAATAGTGCAGGGAGGGAACGAAGCCCAAAAGGCTTGTACAGAGTTCCACTCCCATCATCTACTATACATAAAAAATAGAATGTGCAAACGTAAGAAAACAATAATTAAACAACAAATAACAATATAGAAAACACTGAAAAAGTCAGGACAGGAGATGTTTTTTCAGTGAGTTTTTGAAAGATGTAAATGACAATATAGACTTTAGAGACACTTCTACTTCTACATTGTTCCACAATTTAGGACCTAAATAATAGAAACCTTCTATTTTACAACTTAATAACTGGTTAGAGGTAAAAAAATATTTTTATCATACCTAAATAGCAAGACTTTTAACAAATGTCAGCGTCACGGATGGACAACAAAAGTAAATATCAAATTAAACTTTTTTTTTTTTCAGTTATCAACATCATATACTTTTTTTTTTTTTTAGAATATTTAAAATATACAAATAATATTAACATATTCAAATGTGTTTTGTATAGATATATGTATTTATTAATTTTAAATCCTGTGTGTTTAGAATATGACATAAAGAATATAATAGTCAAATATCAGTGTATTTGGAATAAATTTAGTTTATTTATGAAAGTTTATAAAATGAACCCAGAATGATGACAGAAAACTTTGTCACTTTCCAAATATTCATACTCATAAAACTCCTCAGGTTTTTTTGGTCACAAATTACTTACATTTTCCTGAAAATACAAGTAATTACCTACCCCAAAATATAAGTTTAGTGTAGATTACTGTAATTTAATTTTTTTGACCAGATGTTAACCTTTTCTTGACTTTGCCCAAATATGGATTATGACCAGCTGATAGCACTGTGGGCCACATTTACACTGCCTGAGTCAGTGTCGGAGTTGGATGGATGGATGGATGGATGGATGGGACTGATTTTGCATCAGATATATGAACCCAGAATGACAGCAGAAAACATCACTTTCCAAGCATTCTCACTCATAAAACTCCTCAATTTTTTTTTTCCACTAATTTTTTTCTCATTTCAAAATACATTTTCCTGAAGTCATTACCTACCCAAAAATATAAGTTTAGTGTAGATTATTGTAATTTAATTTTTTTGACCAGATGTTAACCTTTTCTTGACTTCGCCCAAATATGGATTTTGACCAGCTGATAGCACTGTGCGCCACATTTGCGCTGCCTGAGTCACGAAAGATTTTCCGCTAATAATACTGTACGTTGGCTCAAACACACCCATAAATTTGTGCACCTGAGTTAATTTTGCTCCGATTAGACCTGGTGTTTGTGTCTTTTGTCCACATGTCAGCACTCACACTGGTCCATAAGGGAAACTGCAGAGTGTAGGAATAAATCAGTATGTAAAGGAGCCCAACCTCAGTGTTAGGGAAGTAACATAACCAGATTAAGGGAAACCAGAAGAGTGTTAGCATTTCTGACTTTTTTATTGCCAGTATAATTCTTTAAATGAAATGCCTCGGGGAGAACCATGGCCATACAGAAAAACAACCATCAAAACAACCCTAAATAGAAATGAAAACAAACCTGCATCTGACCGCTTTAACAACAAAGAAAAACAGAAGAAAATGCACCAAACAAACATGGCAGCATTCTCTTATAAAAACTGGCAAATGAAGTGTAACGTGGGTAAGAAATCAATTATGTAAATGACTCACTGAATTCACTAAAACCTATAGTCACAATAATCAATAAGAAACAAAAGCAGAATAAACCAATGCTGTTTCAAAACAACTCCAAAAGACAAATCGAGGCTAATAAAGACAAACTATAGCTGGAGCTTCTCATGTACTCCAGCCAATCAGACGGCAGGGATGACCAGTTGGCATCCGAGAGCATGAAGAAGAGGAACGACACAACCATTAATACATTTGACACAAATGATGCTACAGGAACGGGACTTTCAATCACACCCATACCCACTGGACTCCACCAGCGTCTGAACATGGAGCTCTTCCCTGATGTCATTCATTCATCCATTTTCTGAACCACTTATCTCTTGAGAGGGTTGTCAATCAAGCTTCACAATACGCTCTTTGGGAATTAGAAGGTTTTTGTACTGAAGCTTGTTTGCATGAAGAGGGAGTGATTTTTGGGCGGTGTGGTGGTGTTGTTGTTGTTGTTAGCGCTATCGCGTCACAGTAAGAAGGTCGATTCAAAGGGTCAATTCTGGGTCGACGTCAAGGGTTGAAGGTCGATTCCAGCCCTGATTTGTGGGCCTTTCTGTGTGGAGTTTGCATGTTCTCTGCTCCAGCTTCTTCCCACCATCCAAAGATGTGTAATTTAACAGGTTTACTGTTTAAACTAAGTCGTCTGTAGGCGTGAATGTAAGAGTGAACGGCTGTTCGTCTGTATACGTCAGACCTGGGAGGAACTGACGACATGTCCAGGGTCCTTCACCCATAGGTGGCTGAGATAGGTTCCAGCAAACCTCATGAGGATGGATGGATGGATGGATGGACAAATGGCAGATGGACAGATGGATGGATAGACGAATGGATGGATGGATGGACAGACAGACGGACGGATGGATGGTAGATGAATGGACGGACTGATGGATGGATGGATGGCAGATGGACAGATGGATGGATAGACGAATGGATGGACGGATGGTAGATGGATGGGACCGATTTTGCACCAAATGAACCTGTTAACCACGGGTTAACTGTTTATATCAGAGCTGATAATACTTATTTTTTAACAGAACTGTGTCACTTCAGTCATCTACTTTAACGACAACATTTGATCAAATAGGGAAATAATCAAAATAAGCGAACATTAGCTAAATGGCAGAGACCTCACATAGTCCCAAAAGTACCTGTTACTGCAGTTTGATTCATATCAGTGGATGTTTGGACTGTTTTTTAGTCCATTTGATGTGTTTGTAGTTCATTAAATGCAACATGAACATGAATTCATGAACGCCAGTATCCACCTGACATCCAGTGGGAGCAGCAGCTGAGGATATAAAACACAGTGACAGAAAATGGATCATAAGGGCTGGAGAACAGTGCACCAATTATTACTACTGTGCATTAGATTTCACTAAGGCTTCAAAGGGAATTCCACACATTTGAAGAATTTATATATGCTATTTCTGCACAACACGACGGTTCTGTCAATACTTGGGAACATGCACCACTTTATCCCGCTGCCAAAGTCAGGATAACTGGCGCCTGATTTGTCACTGGGATATAAAATCTGGGACAGTATTTGTTGACCTAAAAGATTTTTATCTGAGTTCCAGCACCCTAATGAGGTTTAACTTCACAGTTTTAACCTCTTATAAACCTCCTAAGTATGGAATGACTCTACTAAGTCTATTTCTCATTCATTATCTATGAAGCAGCCTCTGATTTTTCATCACGGGTTTTCCACTTTTACAGAGTTCAGAAGCACTCAGTGACGCATCTGCATTAGTAGGTCTATAATGTAGATTCCTGAAAAGACTGGCCTTCTGGGTTAGCATCTGAGCAGCACTAAGAGGAGAACCTGAAAGACGGATTCACCTCCCTGAACTCTATCGCCACAACTCCATTTTTAATGTTCATTCCTTTTAAAATTCAAAAGCTAAACCACATAAAGACATTCATTTCAAAAGCATGACCATGCGACATTACCAGACACCTACTTTAACCCTCCGGTATCCAGGTGTGCCTTTTAGGCACACTTTGCACTTTGTGTTAAAAAGCTTCATATTATTTTTCCAATTTCATAATTTAAATCAGGTCAGAATTCAAAAGTTGTTCATTTTTGCATGATCTTTAAAATTCTGTCCACCAACTCAAATGTGCACATTGTAAACAAAAGAAAATGACCAGACTAGCATCTGTCTGCCAAGTGTGCAGAAAACGCACTATTTCTAACATTTGATCTGTATGATTAGGACTGAGCTGGATTTACAAAAATAAAATCAAATTAAAGCAGAAAAATAAATCAATATATAATATTTAATAGTTTGATTTATAGGTGTGCATTTTACGCACACTTGGTGACAGATGCTAGTATTTTTGTACATTTGACCTAGCGCCAAAAATAATAATGCAAATTAACCAGAGTTGGAGTTAGTCATCGACATATGCCAGGATGAAAAAATCAAATATTTGATCTACTTTTTATGTAGTATTTTGAAAAAGAGTATTTTTTTTGGTTGTTTTTTGGATCCAAAAAAAAATGGTTTGTTTACATTACAAATACGGCATTTAAAGGGTTAAAAAATGTGACAATTATTGAGCATTTGGTATTTTTATTTACGGCTCAAGTTGATGAAATAGAAAAAAAGTGTAAAAGAATTAAAAACAAACTGTATGAAAAAATGTTTGACATTATTCCACAAGTGTGCCAAAAAGGCACACTTGGTGCTTAGTAAGAGCCTTGGTGGACGGGATACCTGAGGGTTAAAGATATTTTCTAATCCTTTATCAGTTGGTCGTGTTATTGTGAGATGTTACAAACCTCTTGTTTTGTTTTGTTTTTTGGAAGCGATTCATATGGTTTTATTAAAACCATAAATTACATCAAGACTTGTTTGTTCTGGTTCATGAATTTCAAATGGTTTCACATTTTTCCTACACAACATTCTCTACAAAAATGCTTTGACGGTGCATTTATGTTTAAATAACTTGACTTTTTTTTTTTTTTTTTAATTTAAGCCGACAATGAGCTTCCCCTGTCTGAAAGACGAGCAGCTGCCACTGTTCAGATCCTCCAGTCAGTGGACAAGTGAATGTTTCACACTGAGTTTAAGCTACATCTAGATATATTTCATTTTTTCACTAAATATTGGGTTAATCCCAGGACCTTCGTTAGGTGACAGTGCTAACCACTACACCGCTGAGCCACCACTGGGAGTGTGAAGTTGGTTCTGTGCTTGAAACCAGTTTTGAGAACCGTAAACAGAACCAGTTTCATTTAAACGGAACAGGTTCTGAAAACAGAACCCAGTCCGAGATCTGTAAATGGAACCAGTTCTGTTTACGGATCTCAGAACCTGTTCTCGGAACTGGTTTTGAGAATGGAACCAACTTCATGTTTCCATTTTTGATATAGTTTTTTTTTTACCCTACATAACTGAGAAGTTTTTCATAAAGATTTCAGTGAAAATGGCTGAAATTGACAAATGTTTTTGCATGGCCTCAGAGTACCAGAAATACCCTCTCCATCCGTGTATTACACTTATGCCGCGTTTCCACTACGTGGAACCGGCTCGACTCGGCTCGACTCGGCTCGGCTCGACTCGGTATTCCTGCAGACCGTTTCCATTCCAGGATACTACTGACTTTACAGTACCTGGTCGTCATAGCGATGCGGTGCGTTATTTCCGTGTCGTCTGCTCAGAGTTGCTGAAAACTCACTTGTTGCGTGTTGTCTCGTCTGTATTTTTACGTCAGCCTCCAAAGACTGAATCTCCTGGACCGACCCTGGTGTAGTTTTGGGCTGTTATCATGTGGATTAGTGTACCCACAGATTTACTGTCCACTTCTGCATCTGTTTTTGTAAAAGGGCGGGTCACAGAGAAAACTGTCTGACCAATCAGTGGTCTGCAGTGTTTATACGTCACAGTTTAGTATCGCTTGGAACCTCGGTGGAGATGATACCAAAAAACTAGTACCAGGTACCAGAATCCAGGTCCATTTTTGTAATGGAAACACAAAAAGGCCGAGTCGAGTGGAGCCGGTTCCACGTAGTGAAAACGCGACATTATTTGTCAGGTAAATGTAGGCCCATACATTATCATCTGAACATTTTTTTACCCTATAACTGCTTGGCCACGCTCTTATTCACATTTTTTTGTGAAAGGACAATTTATAACTGTCAACATTTTCATGTAATTTTACTTTTTTTACACCAACACTAAGAGAAACCTGTGGAGCTGTCATTATTTATACGTAATTATGATAGTATTTTACTGCTTTGATCCACTTCAGGTCATATTTGTCTGCACATCCTTGATTAATATTGTCAGTGTCATATTTGCATTTCATAAATTCATCCTGTGGGCTAGACTGAACCCTTTGGCAGGCCGGTTTTGGCTCACGGGCCGTATGTTTGACACCTGAGGACTAGATAATAATAAATATACCCCAAAAATCTGGTCAAGAAATCCTCATTGCAAAGCTATTGCATAAGAATCATGTTCCAACATCAGCAGGTGCCACAGGCGTCGACAAAATCAGCTCCGAGTTCATTCATCTGTATATTGTGTGAAATCTGCTCAATATTACCAACACAGTCAAATAAAAATAAAATATCATGTCTAATGATTAATGAATGGTGTTGAAGGGAAGATATATTTTTTTCTTTCTTTCTTTTTTTTTTTTTTTTCCAGCCATATGCTAATTTATTTCAGTGTGCAGAAACCAGGCAGATGTCTGAGGAGCTCCTGGTGTATTCAGCGGTCCCAGAGCAGGGCAGCGAACACTAGTTAGCCCACATGTCTGCAGTAACCTCCTGATGTGCTTTGACATTCAACCTTGAGGTGTGTGTATGTGTGTGTGTTGGAGAGACGAAGGGGAAAGAAGAGACAGAGTGACAGCTGACAGCCCTGCAGGCAGTCAAACAGCAGACACCCTGCAGCACTCAAATCCTCCAGTCAGCAGGATCCCACACTCCACCGCTGTTCGGCCACATCCACCGTCCTCCCACTGTGATTGGATATTTATTATCACTCCTTATTTGTTGACCCCTTATCTCTTTGAGACTCCAAAGCCTCCAAGGGGCAAGAGTTCAGAATACACTGACTTTGTGTGGACATCCTCACAACTACTGTTTCTGTTGCTTTTTCTTTTCTTTTTTTGCATCATTCTGTGTAATTAATTGTTCAATATTCTTACCACAGCTCTACTGCAGCAGGTACGTGCTATTAGGTCTTTGATTATCGATATGTTTGCGCCTTGTGTCGATAAGCATGAAACTGCTGAACAAATTGCATACATGGCTGGGGAACACAGCGGTTAAAACTGGGCTTTCAATCTGTTTAACCACAAAGGACACAAAGAAAATGCTTAATCAGCTGTAGTGGAACATGCATGTCTTTACACTGCAACAGTAAAACAGATGAGATTAGACTAAATATAAGTGCATTTGCATCGTTTCTGAGCATCCACAAATAATCAAAAGGGTTAGAATTCAATCAGGAGACATTTGGTTTGGGTTAGCTATTGATAATACGTACATAAGTGGTTCTAGGCACAACAAACCCCGCCCCTCGCACATATTGTATCATATTTTGGCATCGATCCAGCTGATGTCTATGCATGTGCTGATGTCAACATATCAATTGCCTCTGGATATGTGTCAAGTTTGAAGTAAATTGAAACAAAATTGAGGTTTTTATAGACGTGAAATTTTGCCCATTATAAGTAAATGGGAGAAAAAAAGATTTTAAAAATTCATACAAAATTTGAACTTGAACATATTTTTTCCAAAATGCATTGACATCTATTCTGGGTCACTGTCAATCTATAAACCCAAGTTGGTTTGAATTCAACAAACAGTTTTGCTGCTACAGACATTTGAAATTTTGCCCATTATAACTTAATGGTGAAAAAAAAAACATTTTAAAAATTTATAAAAAATTTGCATCATTACAAATGAAAATGGATCTTTTTAAGCGGAGATGGCACATGGTCGAAGACTATTTGTATAATTAAACTTTTTGGGTTGTTGACAAGAATTGCTCTTATAAGCCCTGACATGAGATGTTTTGTATTTATATAGATGTGTGCATATGTATACAAATATATGAATGTTTCGATATTTGGCAATGTATCCATAGATGTAGTATAATATTTGTAACAATAATAATACTATGTGGTGTAATTTATTTTTTTATTTATGTCTTGTCTCAGATGTTTTGTTCTGTTTTATATTGTGCAAAAATCTAAATAAAAAGTAAAAAAAAAAAAAAAAAAAAACAATTATAAAAAAATTGAACTTTGACCTATTGTTTCCAAAATGTAATGACAACTATTCTGGGTCACTGGCAATCTATAAACCCAATTTGGTATGAATTCAACCAAAAATTTTGCTGCTGCAGACATGTGACATTTCACCCTTTATAAGTAAATGGGGAGGGGGTGTTAAAAATTCATAAAAAATGTGAACTTTGACGTATTTTTTGCAAAATGTATTGACATCTATTCTGGATCACTGTCAATCTATAAACCCAAGTTGGTATGAATTCAACAAACAGTTTTGCAGCTTCAGACATTTGAAATTTTGCCCATTATAAGATAATGGTGAAAAAAAAAAAAGATTTTAAAAATTCATAAAAAATATGAACTTTGACCTACTGTTCCCAAAAAGTAATCAGATCTATTCTGGGTCACTGGCAATTTATAAAAACCAATTTGATATGAATTCAACCAATAGTTTTGCTGCCACAAACATACAAACAAACTGAGCCAAAAACAATACCCCTTGCCTCCACTTCGGGGTAAAAATGATCAGTTATAAACCTATAAAATGTGTGGTGATATAAAATTCATGCATAAGTTATGCAGAAAAAGTGCAAATACTGATGGGTAAATGAAGCAGCTGGAGACTGCAGATTTATTTTATTTTATTTTGCCCTCACTGAGGTTTTCTTTATATGGATTTTTTTCGAGGTTGCTGAGATGCAACGTGGTTTTTCCTCACACTAATGAAGGAGTTTTAGTGTTGAATTCTAACCAACCATCAGCCAACAAAATGTTCCATGCAATATCTGAGTTAAAAAGTAATCTGTAATAAATACATCAAACCAAATATACACTATACAATTAATCAAAATGAAATAACCAGAAAACTAAATATTGTCCCAGCCTGAATGCAATAGTAACAGGTCATGGGATGGTCTGATCCCTGTCTGGAGATGATGCCTGGGCTCTGTGTTTCCTGACTATAAACCTGACAACACAGTTTTTGATAAGTTCAACTGTTTTTGTTTTATTTTGCAGATTTTGGAATGAGATCCCAAAAAAGGACTGCGTGGTATTTATGTTCCAAAGGGTGCAAAGGAGTCAAATTACTGCATGAAATTCACACAACACTTTCAAACGTGCTGCCATGATAGCACCAATGTCACACCGTTGTCATCTACATGTAAATCAGGGAATATTCATACATTCAGCACAAAATTAGCCCCCGTTTCTGTAAATAAGCCTCAGTGCAAAACCATTTTAACTCAGGGTGTTGCACCTCACAGTTTGGTCCAAGTACCGCCTACTAAAAGCTGTTCAACTGCACATAAACTCACCTCTAACTCATTATCCCAGTTATAGAATACTTTAAACAAAAATACATGGGCCCATGTATGTGTCATGCAGTGTTCAGGGTGTCTCTGACATAAACTGTCAATAAACTGCTTCCACCCCAAAGCTAACATTACACTGACCATGCAGTAACTAAACACATGCAATAATCAACCATGTACAATAAGCATAATCAACAACAATGGAAATCAACAATAACCAATATTACAACCAACGATGTGAATTAACTGTTGTATTTACCTCTCACTGTTCTCTGCACTTTAACTGTGCATGAATATGTGAACTGACAGAATGAGAGCGGGGTGGAATATGTGTGTGTGTTGTTACTGTTTTCACAGCTTTTACTAAACACACACACACATATATATATATATTACCCCCCCACACACACACACACACTGAAGGGGAGGTAAGGGTTATTATTACCTCCAGAGGTTCTGTTTTTGCCGGCGTTGGTTTGTCTGTCTGTTTGTCCGTGTGCAAGAGAACTCAAAAAGTTATGGATGGATTTTTATAAAATTTTCAGGAAATGTTGATACTGGCACAAGGAAGAAATGATTCTAGTTGTATTTTGGTTCAGTTTGTTTGTTTGTTGGTTGTTAACACTCTAGCAGCAAAACTAATGGTTGAATTTATACCACATTGGGTTTATAGATTGCCAGTGACCCAGAATAGATGTCATTACATTTTAGGAACAGTAGGTCAAACTTTAAATTTTTTTGAATTTTTTTAATCTTTTTTTTTCTCCCATTTACTTATAATGAGCAAAATGTCAAATGTCTATAAAAAAAACATCAATTTCATTTCAATTTACTTCAAACTTGGAACATATATGGAGGCAACTGATATGCTGACATCAGCACACGTAAAGACATGATGACATCAGCTGGATCGATGCCAAAATATGATACAATAAGTGCAAGGGGCGGGGTTTGTTGGGCCTGGTACCACTTATTACCCCCGCCAAGGAACGGTGGCGGTTATGTCTTCACTGGTTTCTGTCTGTGTGCAAGATAACTCAAACATTTATGGACGGATTTGAACAAAATTTTCAGGAAATGTTGATACTGGCACAAGAAACAAATGATTAAATTTTGGTGGTGATCGAGGGGTGGGGGGGGGGGGACTGATCCGCCTTGGCAGAGGTCTGCGCTCCCTGAGGGCTTTTTCATTTTATTTTATTTTATTTTATTTAAATGTTTGCTTTGTATATTGTATATAAAAGACCAGGGTATTGCACCTCACAGTTTGGTGCAAGTACCGTCTTCTAAAAACTGTTTAATTCACCTCTAACTCATTGTTTCCGTTTATTTATCTCTGTATTTCCACTTCTGATGATCAGACTGCATATTTTTTTATTTTATTTTTTTACATATCCATATATCCTTATTATCCTGAAATCCCAGAGTGTAACAGTTGCAGAACACACAACATTAATGACTGTCAGATCCTGACTGATCTGCTGTTAATGGAGTTACAGCTGCAGCGCTGTGAGGAAACGCATACAGTGTCCTTTGGAGTTCAGACACGCTGTGAGACTTCCTGCTGAGACACCGAACACAACATCAGTGCGAAGATTTCTGCGAGATTTTTTTTCACTGACACATAACATTATTTTAAGAGTCAGATGGTAATCAAACATGTTTCAGGTCTGTTTGAATTAATCTGGATGTGTTTTCATGGACATTTCAACAGATTTTGTCAAGGTTATCAACTATTATGGAAGTATATATTTGTGGAACGCTCTGTGAGTGTCTCTGCTTATTACAGACAGAAAACTTTTTTTTTTTTATGTCTGTATGGACCAGTGGCTGAAATGTAGAGAAGCACTCTAAACACTTGAAACTGTGATGGAAAACTTTATAGTGGTGTTTGGACAAGCATAAACCCTGCGATGAAGTGCAATGAGTGCTTTGGAAAATGAATTAATGAACAAATGCATAATTAATTAACACATTAATGCAAAAACCTTTGTGAAAAATTGAAAAATAACAGATTCCAATGTGCAAATCCCTGTTCAGTCAGCAGGTGTGATACATTCTTTGTGGATCACACCCGAACAACACTTCCATACATCCCTATACTTCATCCACACCATACCGCACTGATGTACAGACTTCCACACATCATATAATTAATCATTATTTATTATATATGTATTTCAGTCATTCATGTTAACCTAAAAAGACCCAAACCTCCACCGATGACCAAAAGCATCTACTAATCTAAACTGTTTAATACCTACTGATCCATTAGTCCTATCAATACATGTAAATAATTGGTGTAAAATACAGTTCTTCATCTTTTCATGGTCATCAGATATGACCCATTTGGACGTTCAGAGGCTCCGTAGTTACCATGGAAACACCGTCATCTTCTACAACATTGATTCACCAGTAAAACCCACGGAGTTGGATCAATGACAGTGGATGGACACACTTGTTTTATGCTCAGTTATTGATATATTTGTTGAAATGTCACTTTTTCTTCAATTTTCTCTGTTTCTGATATAATAACCATAAAGTGTAATCTGAGTTTTTTTATCATCTTCATGATCAGTGAATTAAATATGGGAAAATACACGATTTTCACTGAAAAAAACACAAAATACAGAGGATAATATTATAATAAATTGTAATAAATTACTTGGGTAATGGGTAAATAGAGAGAAACATTATTTTGGAAACTGCCATAGAGGTAGCTCTGGGTCTTTATGGGTTAAGGAAACAAAAGCATGATTCTGGAAAACATGATGATGAGTCCAGAAAAAAAAAAAAAAAAAAAAAAAACAGGGATGTTTGGAACCTTTGAATTTATTTGGTTATTGATATATTTGCTGCTAAAGTCACTTTTTTCTTCAGTTTTCTCTATTTATAATATTATATCCCTCAACTTTAATCTGAGCTTTTATGAACATCCATATGATCAGTGAATTAAAAATAGGAAAATACTAGATATTCACTTACACAAAAAGAAAATACAGAGGACAATATTCTAATAAATGGTAATAAAATATTTAAGAAAGGTTAAATAGAGAGAATTTTTTTTGTTTTTTTTTTGGAAACTGCCACAAAAGTAACACTGGGTCTTTATGGGATATAATTTGTTTTTTAACTGACATTCAATATCAGATACTTGCATCCGGTACATCATATGTACATATATCATACATCTGTTGTCCGCTCTAAATGTCAAAATAATATTTTTGTTTTATGTCCAATCGCTGAAAAGAAAGGCAGATAACCAAATAAAGGAAAAAGTATGTACAAGTAGGGAATGATCTGTTCCAGCAAAACAAAATCAGACCAATAGGGTGTGGCATAGTTGAACCAGTTTTCCCAGTATTAAACAAACTCTCCAGTTTGTGATTAAAAGGGTTCATTTTCATGGTAGTCACTGAAGACGAAAACATCTATTCGTCATATTTCATAGCTGTTTAACACCAATGTCCATTTTTGAACAGGTCTATTTCCCATCATATTATTAGTTAAGTATAGCATTTAAGAAGCTTGCTCATTTTACCATGAAAACACTTTTGTTGATTTAACATTTCATACCTCAACTTCCCATGATTATTTTGCACGGCTGTATTAAAGCCTTTAAGAAATGCTAATGAAACTTGACATTTATTATATTATTATTCCCTCCATCCGTCCTTGCCTCTCCTTATCCATTTCAGGGTCACAACGCTCTACTGAGAAAGCTCATTACAGCTGCTCGTATTTGCAATCTTGTTCTTTCAGTCATTTTTCAGACTTCATGACAGTAGGTGGGTTTATGGACATGTAGGGGCTGGTAAATTAAGTGTTTTGCCTTATGGCTCAGCTCTGTCTTCACCACTAAAACACAGGACTGCACTGTTATGTTTTAATTGCTGCACTTGCCAGTTATCAGGAAACTAATTAAAGTATCTATTAAAATATATTTTGTGAAACATAGTTGTCTAAAAGTATGTTGTGAGTTTTAAATCACTTGGACGCTGCATCTTCACCACTGTCGTCTTCAGTGAGACACTAAACCCAGACTGTTGTCCAGACATGTGTCTCATATGACTGTAGTGTGGTTTGTTTCCATATAATTACAGGTGGGAACAAGTGGTGTCAGTCACAACAAACCCCGCCTCTCGCACGGATTGGAGCTTTTTTTGGCATCGATCCAGCTGATGTCATCATGTCTATGTACGTACTGATGTCAGCATATCAGCTGCCTCTATGTATGTGCCAAGTTTGAAGGAAATTGAAATAAAATTCACGTTTTTAAAGACATTTGAAGTTTTGCCCATTATAAGTAAATGTGAGAAAAAAAAAGATTTTAGAAATTTATGAAAAATGTGAACTTTAACCTACTTTTCCCAAAATGTAATCACATCCATTTTGGGTCACTGGTAATCTATAAACCCAATCTGGTATGAATTCAACCAGTAGTTTTGCTGCTACAGATATGTGAAATTTCACCCATTTTAAGTAAATGGGGGGAAAAATGATTTTAAAAAAAATTCCTAAAAAATTTAAACTTTGTCCTATTTTTCCTAAAATGCAATGACATATATTCTGAGTCACTGGCAACCTAGAAACTAAATTTGGTCTGAATTGACCAATAGTTTTGCTGTTAGAGTGTTAACAAACCAAACCAAAAACAGCGCCCCTTGCCTCCCCTTCGGGGGGTGGGATTGCAGTATAGTGGGTTGGTGGGTTTGTTCCATCTAATGTTATGATGATGCAGTGATAGTGAAGATTCTGACCAATCAGAGGTTAATGTTGTCATGCAGGCTTTTATTTTCATGTCATCTCACTTGGAACCACAATGGAGGAACGTCACATACATCCACTATCCTTCATGTTCATGTTTGTGAGGTTCGTCTGAGTGTTCCCAGGGTTCCAACTGAAATGAGGAGGTGAGCCTTCAGTTTTGCTGCCCCCCCCCCCCCCCCCTTCCTGGGATACTCTTCAATCGGAACTGATAATACAAGCGTTTCGTACCATTCTGCTTTGGACAGTGCCTGTGTTTTTAAATTGTTGCTGACCATGACCAGATCTTACACTTTAAAATATTGCTTGTGACCTTTTTTTTGTCAAATTTTTTCCAACTGTTGTTTTCCCTCCCCCAGAAGCAGACGCAAGGGCTTTTGTTTTGGGTTCGGTTGGTTTGTTTCTTTGTTAACACTCTAGCAGCAAAACTATTGGTAGAATTCATACCAAACTGGGTTTATAACTTGCCAGTGACCCAGAATAGACATCATTACATTTTGGGAACAGTAGGTCGAAGTATCAACTTTTTAATTAATTTTATAAAATCTTTTTTTTTTTTTCCATTTACATTTAATTGGCAAAATTTCACATGTCTGTAGCAGCAAAACTAATTGTTGAATTCATACCAGATTGGCTTTATAAACTGCAGTGACCCAGAATAGATGTGGTTACATCTTGGGAAAAGTTGGTCAAAGTTCACATTTTTTATGAATTTATTACATCTGTTTTTTCTCCCATTTACTTATTATGGGCGAAATTTCAACTGTCTATAAAAACATCAATTTTGTTTCAATTTCCTTCAAACTTGGCGCATATATAGAGGCAGTTGATATGCTGACATCAGCACATGCATAGACATGATGACATCAGCTGGATCGATGCCAAAATAAGATACAATACATGCGAGGGGCGGGGTTTGTTGTGCCTGGAACCACTTGTTGTTATTTTGTGTCACTGCTAGATTATTGTCTGTTTTTTATTTTTCAATTTATTATTATCACGGATCCTTAAACCTGTATTTCATTATGGTATGGTGTGTGCTGCCTGACCTCTTGGCCAGGTCACCCTTGTAAAAGAGAGCTCAATGGGATTTTATCTGGTTAAAAAATATAATAATAATAATAATAATAATAATAATAATAATAATAATAATAATAATAATAAAATTGACCTTTGGCGACCAAAATCCAGTCAGTTTATCTTTTATTTTATGGCAATATTTGTACCAAATTTGAAGAAATCCCCAATCCTGAAATACACAAAGAATTTCAAAACACACCACTTTTCAGTAGTGAACAATTTTGAGCTTAAAACAAGATCAGAACTTTTTTGTCACCAATTTTGCTCAGTATTCTCAGTGAGTAAAGGCAGTGTGCAGATGTTCAACATCAGAAGTTGCATCACACTTCACTGGTTTTTGGGTGTAGTCTTGAGTCTAAGTGTGGTATTCACACCTGAAAAGTCCTTTGGTCCATTTATTTGATTCGGATCAAATGTGGACTTTATTTTTTTGAACAGAGGCACGCATGTGACGAACTGCGCTGGCATTGGACAGAAAAGTCGGGGGCGGGGTGAACCAGAGACGGCCGGTGTTGATGAGAATAGACGTGGTGTTCCTACATACAGTTATCATTTTCGGAATATAAATTGTATTTTTACAGACACAAATTTCCGAAAATAATGTTAACACTCAAGAAAAGCTCAGTCGGAGCCAGTTTCATAATATGGACATGTGACCAAATGTCAGTGGCACATTCCATTTCCTCGTTGCTCCTCGTCTGTCCACAGCTCATAGCTGCTGTTCGCTCTGAACACCCTAAACCTCGGCTACTTCCAGCGGCTACGGTGGCTGGTTAAGCACAAAAAGGCTCAAGATTCCTTGGTTTGGTTTGGTTTGAGGTCGGTTCTATTCACACCAGAAGTGAACCGGCCCAGAGTCCGTTTGGAGGCGGACCCAGACCACCTAGAAGAGGTGGTCTGGGTCCGCTTGTTTGGTTCAAATCAGAGTTCACATGTTTGTATTCACACCTAAAAAAAAAAGTCCAGACTTTCTGGGGAAACAAACTCTGGTCTGTTTTAAACGGACCAAACGTGGTAGGTGTGAGTACAGCCTAAAAACAGTAAATGTATAACACAATAACTAATTCAGTCCTTTGAGTGTAGTATTCTCATAATGATGGCATGCATGAAGTCACTGTTTTTACATAAGTCCTTGAATCCTTGAGCTCATTTGCAGTAGAAGCTATGCTATAAAGCGATGATGGAACCAACAGACTGCTAAACAAACCCTCCTATAGAGTTGCATGGACACCTATAATTAGGTAACATGAGGTATACTATCCACAACTTTTCCCTGGAAATGGAAAACCAAAACAAGTGAGTCAAGTTGAGCCGGTGCCATGCAGTGGAAAAGGGGCCATTAGTCCTCCATCACCGCTATGGAAGTGTTCTAGGTGGATCCTCATTTCATTTAGTCTGCATACACAGGAGGACACACACATCCACATTACCCAGCCCAGCCAATGGCAGCACACTGTTCCACACATTTACAAGTCTAAATAATACTGTACGCCAACATGCACAGAATGAGCCAGCGAATGCAGGGAGGGAAAAAACAGAACTGATACACATGGATGTACAGAACACCAGTTTAAGATGAGCTGCAGAAAACTATGGACACAAGCCTCTGATTTAAAGGGCTCATATTTTACTAAACACACGTTTTTTAGTCTTTGCTTCATTTATTTGTGTATTTGTGGACCCTAATAGTCCAAAAACAAAAAGTTTGAATTTGAGTTTAGTTTTATTCAGTTTATCACCTTATAACAGTCATTTTATTGCATGTGTTTACTTTTTAGCAAGTGCTGCTTAGACGTTTTAATTTATTTATTTAACTTATCTTATCTTAACTTATCTTATCTTACTTTATCTTACCTTATCTTAACTTATCCCAACTTATCCTAACTTGCCTTATCTTAACTTATCTTACCTTATCTTAACTTATCATGTCTTATCTTAACTTATCGTATCATATCTTATCTCAACTTATCGTAACTTACCTTATCTTAAGTTATCATATCATATCTTATCTTAACTTATCATATCTTAACTTATCCTAACTTATCATAACTTACCTTATCTTATCCTAACTTATCATAACTTACCTTATCTTATCCTAACTTATCATAACTTACCTTATCTTATCATAACTTAACTTATCTTATCTTATTGTATCTTATCTTATCTTATCTTATCTTATCTTATCTTAACTTAACTTATCATATCTTATCTTATCTTAAGTTACAGTAAAACAGTATGTGCAGTGTGAATGCAGTTTGTGTTCAGTATTATGTTCAGATGAATACTATAATATTAATTCAGTGTACTGAGGATTAGAGGATCAGAAGTTATTAGTCATTTTACAGGCGCAGGTTTAGGTCTGTAATGGTTCCTGCTTTTCATGTAATGACTGTTGAGTGTGAAAAACACCGGACAAAGCCCTTCCACTGCTGCATGTCTGCTCCACTTCAGTCTTCTAGTGCGAGGGACTGCTCACATTTCCATCCTCCACTGCTTTATCGGCTTGTTTTGTTTCAGTGTATATGCACGAACTGAATATTTGATGTTTTGCTTCACGGTGAAATTAAAATCTGATGGCGGTGAAATGTCTTACAGCAGGAGTGTCAAACTTATGTTAGTTCAGTTCCATATTCAGCTAAATTTGATCTGCAGTGGGCCGGACCAGAAAAATAAGAACAGAATAGTATAGAAATAATGACAACTCCAAATTTTTGTCTTTGTTTTAGTGTAAAAAAAAACCCATTAAATTATGAAAATACTTTTAAAAACTATCAAAAAAACAAACAAACAAAAAAAACCTTCTGAATAAACTTACATTTAAATTAAAAAGCCTAAGAAAATTTAGTGTAATTTTCTCAGTCTTCTTCCTCCACTTCTCATTAGTCCATGTGCATTCTGGATCAGATCTGCAAAGACACTAAACACTGAGGAACAGGAAGAAAAGAGTTCAAACTGGACTGAATTTAATCCAGACATTTCAGGTTGTTCATATTTGTTCAGGTTAGTCACATTTTATTGTTACAGGAGAGTTTGTAAATGTAAATATTTTCATAATTTAATGTTATTTTTGCACTAAACAAAGAAAAAAATTTAAGTTGTTAATTCTAGATTTTTTTTGGCTTAATTCAAGATTTTTTTACTTAAAGATTTTTTTTGTTTTTTTCTTGGCTTAATTCAATATTTTTTTTTTTTAATTTAATTGAAGATTTTTTTATTTTTATTTTTTGCTTAATTCAAGGTTTTTTGCTAAATTTGAGATTTTTTTTTTTTTTGGCTTAATTAAAGATTTTTTTTTTTTACTTAATTGAAGATTTTTTTGGCTTAATTGAAGATTTTTATTATTTTTTTTTACTTAATTGAAGATTTTTTTTTACTTAATTGAAGATTTTTTTTTTTTTTTACTTAACTAAAGATTTTTTTTGGCTTAATTCAAGATTTTTTTCCTTAATTCAAGCCAATTTTTTTTTTTTGCTTAATTCAATTCAAGACTGTGGAATTTTTGCACTTGGCAAAAACATCCCAGGGGCTGAACTGGACCCTTTGGGGGCTGCATTTGGCCCCTGGGCCGCATGTTTGACACCCCTGTCTTCCGGTTTATATTTGTTCAACTGGACCCGGTCTCTCAACTCTCAGTGTGGGGAAACCACCATGAACCAGCTCACTGATGAGACTGAACAGCTGGAGACAAAGTGCTTTATCACTCCAAAGTGAAACTCATTAGTGCAGAAGAGTTTGGATGGAGAGTTCTGCAAAGAAGAAAAATGAACAGAGGAGTACGCCGCATCAATAAAGGAGTAGAACAGAGCATTGGAACATAGTTAGCTCCTCAGTAGTTCAGACGGGTCGCTGATGGTGATGGTTCACTTTTATTGACACTTCAGGCTGGAGTGGTGGACTCCTCAGGGCTCCAGGAGCTAACACCAGGCTTTTCAGTCATTCATTTGGGAGTGAGTGTAAAAAAAGAAGTGATGAGGAAAGAGCTGGGGGAAGAAGGTACGGGATGAGGGAAAAAAAAAACAGACAAAAAGAGTGGAGTGACTGGGAAGAGGAACAAAAAGAACATACAGAACATTTTATAGTAATGGAATAAAACTTGAATCATTTCAGTACATTGTAATTAAAGCATTTTAGTAAATACAGTCTGGGCTCACAGTGTAAAATCTACGTAAACAAATCGTCTTGGTCCAAATAAAAATACTAAAAAGATTAATATTTTTGTTCTGGGGGGAAATCAGGGAAATAATTGAAAAAATTATTTCTAAACAAGTCATGTTAGACCCAAAGTTCTTTCTGTTTGGCATGTATCCAGAAAAACATAAATATACAACAAATGAACCGATTTTGGAGGACAATACAAACAACTGAAAAAGTTACCACCGTGCCTTCTACAGGTGGATGCTCAGATTTCTGTTATATATATATATATATATATATATATATATATATATATATATATATGTATATATATATATATATATATATATACACTGAACAAAAATATAAACGCACCACTTTTGTTTTTGCTCCCATTTTTCATGAGCTGAACTCAAAGATCTAAAACTTTTTCTCTGTACACAAAAGGCCTATTTCTCTCAAATATTGTTCATAAATTTGTCTAAATCTGTGTTAGTGAGCACTTCTCCTTTGTCCTTTGCTGAGATAATCCATCCACCTCACAGGTGTGGCAGATCCAGATGCTGATTAGACAGCAGGATTATTGCACAGGTGTGACTTAGGCTGGCCACAATAAAAGGCCACTCTAAAATGTGCACTTTTACTGTATTGGGTGGTCCAGGGGGGTCAGAAAACCAGTCAGTATTTGGTGTGACCACCATTTTCCTCACACAGTCTTCTTCATGAATTCTCTGAAACAGCTTTGGAGATGGCTTATGGCAGAGAAATGAACATTCAGTTCACAGGCAGAAGCTCTGCTGGAGATTCCTGAAGTCACATGACCAGTGCATATTCCCTCAAAACTTGTGACATCTGTGGTATTATGCTGTGTCATAAAACTGCACATTTTGGAGTGGCCTTTTATTGTGGCCAGCCTAAGGCACACCTGTGCAAAAATCCTGCTGTCGAATCAGCATCTTGATCTGCCACAGCTGTGAGGTGGATGGATTATCTCAGCAAAGAACAAGTGTTCACTAACACAAATTTAGACAGATTTGTGAACAATATTTGAGAGAAATAAACCTTGTGTGTACACAGAAAAAGTTTTAGATCTTTGAGTTCAGCTCATGAAAAATGGGAGCAAAAACAAAAGTGGTGCGTTTATATTTTTGTTCAGTGTATGTATATATATATATATATATATATATATATATATATATATATATATATGTATATATATATATATATATATATATATATATATATATATATATATATATATATATATATATATATATATACCACAGATGGCCAAAAAGTGCTCAGCATCACTGGGAACTCCTTTAAGACTGTTGGAAAACATTTGAGGTGACTACCTCATGAAGCTCGTCAAGAGAATGTGCGAAGCAGCAATAAAAGCAAAATGTGACTATTTTGAAGAATCTAAATCAGGGGTGTGAAACATGTGGCCCGGGGGCCAAATGCTGCCCGACAAAGGGTCCAGTTCAGCTCCTGGGATGTTTTCGCCAAGTGCAAAAATTCCACAGTCTTGAACTGAATTAAGCAAAAAAAAATTTAGCTTGAATTAAGAAAAAAAAATCTTGAATTAAGCCAAAAAAAAAAAAAAAAAATTAAATTAAGTAAAAAAAAAAAAAAATCTTCAATTAAGCCAAAAAAAAATCTCAAATTTAGCAAAAAACCTTGAATTAAGCCAAAAAAAAAAAAAAAAATCTTCAATTAAGTAAAAAAAAAATCTTCAATTGAGTAAAAAAAAAAATCTTCAATTAAGTTTTAAAAAATCTTCAATTAAGACAAAAAAAATCTTCAATTAAGTAAAAAAAAATTAAATTAATGAAGAAAATGACCAAAAATTATGATAATAGTGAACAAAACGAACAAAATGGAAGAAAATATAAAAACAAATGAAGAAAAATGAAGAAAATAATGAACAAAAGGAAGAAAAATGAAGAAAATAATGAACAAAGTGAAGGGGGGGGCAGATCTCTCTTGGTGGGGGTCTGCGCTCTGTGAGTACTTTCCTTGTTCCAAACGTGTTCATTCATAGTTTTGATCCTTCAGTGAGACTCTACTGGGCAGAGGAACAAACTCCGACTCAATTTACTCATAGCAGGACGAGAAATTAAGAGCGCTGTACTTGTGCCAATTCTGTATCCTATAAGTAATGCAAGTGAGCTCATTAGCTGAAGGCCTCTCCACTCTCAGCTTCAGCTCTTAAAAGAATGGCTTCAGAGATTTGTTTTTAAATAGACACCCCACACAGCTCAGCCGCTGAGAGTCCACTCAAGAGTGCGCTTGTATAATGGCACCTATTTGAGCCATTATGCGCAGGAGCTCTTAATGCACAGTGTTGTACTTAAGTAAAGGTAAGAGCCGGGCTTTGTTACAAAGGACTGACTGCATTGTGAGTGTATTGTTCAGCGCCGAACAAAAAGGTGCTTTAGTAATGTGCCAGTGTGTGACAGGAAATGGATTCTGAGAGCAATGGATGTTAAATGGTACAAAGGAGGACTGTGCAGAGCGATTTTTATAATGTGCATAGTTTGGATGTGGAAGTGATGTGTGTGTGTGTGTGTGTGTGTGTGTGTGTGTGTGTGTGTGTGTGTGTGTGTGTAATACGATAATTTAAATTCTAAAATGTGTAATTTTCAACAGCAGTAGCAATTGATTTATAGCTGTTTCAGTACTGGTCAGCAACAAATATTAAAAAAAAGGAAGCCATGCACACACTGAACCTTTTTGGAGAGTAAAAGAAAACTAAAAAGAAAAAATAAATATATAAATTCTCTCTCTGTTACCAGCTTTGAAAAAACACATTAATCCTAACCCAAAGTAAATCATAATGTGTCTGCATAGATTTATTTTATCTGTATTTTTATTCATCTGTTAATCAATGTGCTTAACAATAATAATAATAATAATAATAATAATAATAATAATAATAATAATAATAATAATAATACATTTCTTTAACCCATCTACTCTGTTGCCCATAAAGGTGGAAGAAAACATTTTTACTTCTTCTCATGAAATAATTGTGACAGTGTGATTTATTCTGAGTAGATAATGGTAATCCTTGCACCAGGTCAAAGGTAATTACTAATGTGTATAAAAAGGAATAAAAATAGAAATACGTCTGAAAACCAACTTATTACAACTTTATGGGCAACACCTTTTTTTAATGGTGGCAGAAGCATATATAAGAAACTACAATATATGAGCTGATAAATGTTCATGAGGATTTAAATGATAAAAGTTAACCTGATAAACCTGGGATATTTGAACCAAGAGCATACGTTAACTACCCAACATTTTATTGATTGCGGTGAGATTGTAATGTATACACTGTTACAGTAATATAATAATAATAATAATAATAATAATAATAATAATAATAATAATTCTCTCTATCAGTTTGTCTGTATCATTAGGTGTATATTTACAGTATGATACAATCACTGCATAAAAACTGAAATGTACACCATATATATACTATACTCAGATTATTGTTGGGTTTGAAGTGTGTCTGTCTGTGAATGTATGCAGTACAGTGTTTTGGTTTTGTTTTTACCCCAGCCCCTGAAGGGGAGGTAAAGGGTACTGTTTTTGGTTCGGTTTGTTTCTTTGTGTGTTCGTTAACACTCTAGCAGCAAAAGTATGGATTGAATTCAAACCAAACTGGGTTTATAGATTGCCACTGACCCAGAATAGATGTCATTACATTTTGGGAAAAGTAGGTCAAAGTTCAAATGTTTATGAATTTTTACAATCTTGTTTTTCTCCATTTACTTACGATGGGCGAAATTTCTAATGTCTAAAAAACATCAATTTTGTTTCAATTTCCTTCAAACTTGGCTCACATTTAGAGGCGATCAATACGCTGACATCAGCACGTGCATAGACGTGATGACATCAGCTGGATCGATGCCAAAATAAACTACAATACGTGCAAGGGGCGGGGTTTGTTGTGCCTGGAACCACTTGTTATTATTTTGTGTCATTGCTAAATTATTGTCTGTTTTTCATCTTTCAAATTCATTGTTATCACTGATCCTTGAACTTGTTTTTCATGATGGTATGGTGTTTTGCTGCCTGACCTGTTGGCCAGGTCACTCTTGTCTCTTGTAGAAGAGATCTCAGTGGGATTGTATCTGGTTAAATAAAGGTTCAATAAAAAACAAATGTGACCTTTGGCGTCCAAACTCCAGTCAGTTTATCTTTTATTTCCTGTAAATATTCATGTGCGAGGGGCGGGGTTTGTTGTGCCTAAACTTGTTCATTGTGAATTTAACCTGTAAAATTGCAAGGTGATCCATTGTGGAAGGTGTAAAAATGACCTGCCTGATGATTATATTCTAAGTGATTGTATCACATTTACGACTGTGGGTCCATGCAGAGAGGCTGAAAAGTGCTTTAACAGTAGGAAATAATGTCACCTGTGTGTTTGTGTGCATTGCAGCCCTATTCTACAGCGTCTCGCTGGCTTTTCTTGAGTATCGGACCTGTTTTCCCTCTACAGCAGGGCTGTCAAACATGTGGCCCGGGGGCCAAACGCA
The DNA here is from genome assembly GCF_902148855.1 of Sphaeramia orbicularis. NCBI lineage: Eukaryota > Metazoa > Chordata > Actinopteri > Kurtiformes > Apogonidae > Sphaeramia > Sphaeramia orbicularis. The sequence goes on from NC_043973.1 coordinate 49,340,487, forward strand.
GCCCCCCAAAGGGTCCAGTTCGGCTCCTGGGATGTTTTTGCCAAGTGCAAAAATTCCACAGTCTTGAATTGAATTAAGCCAAAAAAAAAAAAAAAAAAATTAACTTGAATTACGGAAAAAAATCTTCAATTAAGCCAAAAAAAAAATCTCAAATTTAGCAAAAAATCTTTAATTAAGCCAAAAAAAAATCTTCAATTAAGTTAAAAAAAAAATCTTCAACTAAGCAAAAAAAAAAAAAAATTCATTTAAGTAAAAAAAAAAAAAAATCTAGAATTAACAGCTTTAACAAAATTATGAAAATATTTACATGTACAAACTATCCTGTAACACTAAAATGTGAATAACCTGAACAAATATGAACAACCTGAAATGTCCAAAGAAAATTCAGTCCAGTTTGAACTCTTTTCTTCCTGTTCCTCAGTGTTTAGTGTCTTTGTAGATCTGATCCAGAATGCACATGGACTAATGAGAAGTGGAGGAAGAATACTGTTAAAATTGCACTAAATTTTCTTAGGCTTTTTAATTTAAATTTAAGTTTTTTCAGAAGTTTTTTTTTTTTTGATAGTTTATAAAAGTAAGTATTTTCATAATTTAATGTTTTTTTTTACACTAAAACACAGACAAAAATTTGGAGTTGTCATTATTTCTGTATTATTCTGTTCTTATTTTTCTGGTCCGGCCCACTGCAGATCAAATTTAGCTGAATATGGAACTGAACTAAAATGAGTTTGACACCTGTGCTCTACAGTTACTATAAAATACTGTTGTTTGTATGATTCATTTCATGGTCACCCTTTTTTATTTCACATATAATGTAATGAAATCATAAAAAGTCTAGAAACGATCAAATCCATTCCCTTCTATCTCAGATATACGGCTATAGTGGAGGCTGGACACACTAATCATTTATCAATAATTTTTAATGTATTCACTCTATAAACTTGTCTTGTGTTAACATTTACAGTGTTAATCCACTTTTTTTTTTTGCTGTACTCATTAAAAATAACTGCAAACATTTTGTACTGACTATAAATCCAGCACTTTATAATGATATTTTACAGTGGAACCACAGCAGTGAAGTTCAATATTATTATACGTTTGTGTTTTGCCGCTGCTGAGGTTAATAATGTCTGGATCTTGCGACAGATGTAATACTACTCGGCGGTGTTCGATTAATGAGTTTCCCTACAAGCAGCAGGAGAGATGACACTAACTTCCACAGACAATGTTAAAAAACACCTCATCAAAACTTTATACTTGTAACCTGTAATGCCCAGAGGACAGTTTTACTGTTCAAAGCTCAGAAGATTCTCATTTCAGTCTGTTTTTGGACGATAGATCTGCTAAAGTTAGCGTACATATGAGGTTATTTGGGTGTTTTTCTGTTTATTTTGACCATTTTCAGTATATATAAGTACACTGTAAGACCGGATAAGTTGAGTTTACTTAAAAAAAAGTAAGTAATGAGTAATGAAATCTTGAGTGTATTAAACTTAAATGCTTGATTTGAATGGGATTGCTATTTTAAGTCCAACACACTAAATGCTAATTTAACTTAAAATTTGTTCCAATGTCAATAGCTTTGTACAATCACTAACTTAATATAATCAGTTCATTGTAGTCATTTCTATGTTGATTTAGAATAAAATCTTTTGCATTATAACTTGCTTTATGAAATTAGTCAATTTAACCCTTTCATGCATACTGGTCACCACCGTAGACAGCTATTCTATAGCTGTTCTCTTGTATATTCATGGATTTTGTTGTTCTTTTCGTTTTTTTTTGTTTGTTTGTTTGTTTGTTTGTTTGTTTGTTTGTTTTTGTTGGTGTTTTTACACATATCTTTATCAAAGTTTTACGACACTACATATCTTTTTTGACATGAACTGGTAACATTATATAGATGTCTCCTGAGCATAACCCCCCAGAATCACAAACCTTCCCCATAGTTTTCACATAGTTTATCAGTAAATACATGTTTCTGTGCATCAAAAATTAAATGTGTGGTGTCCAGCTGAGTGGACGTTTTTGCAACTTAATGAAAAATAGGTTCATAAGATTTTTTTAAAATGTATTTATTTATTTATTTTTAATGTATTTTTGAATTTTTGAAATTATTTTTATTTTATTTCATTTATTTTTTTATTCATTTTTCAGAGGAAATTTTTCAATTGCATTGTTTTTTTCATGCCTACAGAGGAATAAAACACTCAGGAAAAATTTTTGATTAAGGTTCTCATAATTCGTGTATGAAAGGGTTAATATATTGTAGTGTGGAGAGAAGTTAGCCCACAGTAATTTGCCAGTTCAGGGAGTGCATTTTAACCCTTTCATGCATGAATTATAAGAGCCGTAATCAAGATTTTTTTTTTTTTCCTGAATGTTTTTATTCCTCTAGGCATTAGAAACCCAAAGTGACTGAAATTTTTATTATGAACCTACAGTATTTTTCATGGAGTTGCAAAAATGTCTACTCAGCTGGACACTGTGGTTTTAATTCTGAAGCAAAGAAATGTATTTACTGATATACTGAATGAAAACTATGAAATAAAAGCATTTTAACGCAGCAAATCTGATGTTTCCTCACATTTTAACATACTCTAATACTAGTCATTACTCACTTTATGGAGATAATATACATAAAAAAAAACTTCTTTCTTTAAAAAAAAAAAACCCTGTTAATTACAGTCTAATAACAATAACAAGCAACTGATTTCCACTTAAACATGTTAGTGCAGATCAGGTTTATCCAGAACAGGAAAGTTACTGTAATGCTTTGAAGTGTCCACTGTGTCGGCTGATATGGAACTATAACAACAAAATCCATCAGTGATGTGACGTTCATGAACGAATCGAATCTTTTGAACGGCTCTTTGAAATGAACGATGGGAACCGAGTCTTTGTAAAGAGCCGTTCATTTTTTTTTTTTTTTTTTAAGGAGGGAGTGTCCGATTGGAGGAGGAGGAGCTGGAAGACTGGTCGAAACTGGAGAAAAGTTTGAGTGAGTGAGCGAGTGAGTGACGACCTGTGAGTAATGAGCCAAAGAAAAGGAGGAGTATTAGGATGCACTTTTCAGAAAGAAAAGAGGGACATGCAACTTGCCATATTGGCAAAAAAAATATATCTTTCAAGTCTGGGTCAATAATTTGCACCGCCATTTGTCTAATGTCACCTCTCATGTCATGGATTTAACCCACACATTTGAACTAACGATTCTTTTTTACGGTAAGATAATATTTACTGCCGCGCCAATTAAACACCTTTAAAATGTAATGTCAGTCATCACATGTAGCCTGTTTAGTTGTTCAAACATTGGTGTTTCAAAAGAATGCAAAAAACATGGAAGAGCCAGTCTGTTGAACGACTCCTTTCAGTGAACGACTCCTGACTGAACGATTCCCTTCAAAGAACCAACAGTCCCATCACTAGAATCCATGAACATATAACAGAACAGCTGTAGAATAGCTGTCCACTGTGGTGAATACTATACATGAAAGGGTTAATTTGGCAAGGCATACAGATTTGTATTGGAAAAGAACAATCTGAGATGAACAGTACATCCATAGTTCTTCTCTGGCTCTGACTCCTGGTGCAGCTGTACAAAAATACAAAAACCAACACAAAAAGGCCAAGAAACACTGACACACACACATTCAGTCCAAATGAACACTAACAGCACAACCCGCTGAACCCCTGCACGGAAAAACAACACATTTACAACAACATGCCCAACACCCACAATGCACTGCACAGAAAAAAAAGGTGTGGTCAGGACTAAAACTGAGTGATTTAAATCCATTCAATTTAATACAAAGTCCGGGCTTACAGTGTAAAATATAAGGAAATAAATTGTCTTGGTCCAAATAAAAATAATAAAAAGACTAATATTTCAGCGGACCACTTTCAGCTTTTATTACTGCATGCATTCACCGCAGAATCATTTTGATGAATGCAACATCAGAATATGTCGTTTTGTTTGGTTTTTTTTTTTGGACACATATGGACAGTGTTGCTGAAACCTGACCAACTGAAGCAACCCCAGGGAACACACAGATCTGTTTTTTTTTAAATGAAGTTAAAAGTTTTAAAATGTAGTAACTTAGTCCACTTTAAAACAGTCCAACTTATGTTCAAAATAAAAAATAATCCATTGCTTGTTCATATTCAGAGTTTGTTTAAAATGTGGGAAAGTGTTTATAATTTCAGAGGAAGTAATGTGTTCAAAAAACCTGTCTGTATATTTCCCAGATTTTTCACATATATATTGTTCTTATGTGTTGTTGTTTTTAACTGTACAGCTTTTTATGTTTTTAATCCATTCTTGTTTTTTATTCTTTCATTCTGGATTTATCTCTTCTTCAGTATTTTTATTTATTTATGTATTTTTAATCTGTTCTTGTATTTTACTTTGTTATTTTGGTTTTTATTTATTTTTTTGTACAGCACTTTGGTCCACTGTGGTTGTTTTAAAGTGCTTTATAAAATAAAGTTGGATTGGACTGGATATACTGCTTCTTTTTTTTTTTTTTTTTTTTTTTTTTAGCTGAACAGCATTACATAAAAAACAAACAAACTTTGGCACCTAAAGGGTTAATAGCCTGACGTTAAATTAATAAATATTTGATTTATTTCCAAATTAAATAATTTAACTGGTATACATCTTCATGATGTTATATTTAGACAATGATCGCTATGGTTACAATAAAAAGAATACAAAAATATGGAACAGTTAACAGCAATAACACTTTTTCTGTCCAAAAATAAATAAATAAACAAATAAAATTATCATGTTATCATATCATTATCATATTGCAAAGTCATTCATTTACACATCATCAGGATTAATGCAGGTCTGAATATTGCACTGTTGTAAAATGACACAAAACATAAATTAATAATAATAAATAACAATAATAAATGCAGGTAGGTAGCTGTGTGTTCTTTTTTTCTTTGTAACCACTTGTGTTACTTCAGATTATTATCATGTCGCACAAAACCCCTGAGAAAACATATAAACTACAAACAAAAAGGTAAGGATATTTCTTTCTTTTTTTTTTTTTTTCCTGTAATTTTTTGGGTCATTTTTGCCATTTGTAAATAAAACTACGTCTGGTCATTAAAAAAATGTGTTTCAATTCATTTCACACACATAAAAGTAAAAAGCGCTGTACAAGAATCCCAACTGAAAAAAACAGCCCAAAAATAAAAACTATCCTTAACTTTTTGTTTGTAGTGCATGTAAGCTCCCTGGTACATAAGAGAAAATACCAGCTGTTGATATATTTCTATATTCCTTCAACATAAAAGGGAATATTTATCGGGATTGTAGCATCCTTGATGGCAAAGATGCATTGTATTCATGCATGTCTTTTTTAATTACAGTGTTGTGGTCACAGTAGACGTAGTTGAACAGTCACACAGGCATGTTCCCCTCCCACTTCAGTGTGGATGTGTCAGTTCATATCCTCCCTCCCATTATGTTAATTCATGGTAATTAACCAAGAAGTGCACGGTTTTTATGCACAAAAAAAAAGAATAGCAGGTAATAACAGGCTTTCTACTTTTTTCCAGCAAACGTGAGCTGAAATGACGTTTTTCAACAGAGCGTGTGCAGTCGACACTAGCTGTTGTGGATTGAAAATGTGGGCGCTGAAGGTCAGTGTCTGCGATGTAGGTGGAAATGGTCACTCACTGTACATGAGGGATTAAAGGTTTCACTCCAGGAGAATGCATGTGAGATCAGACACACGTTCACACAGAGGAAAAAAAAAACTGTCTAAGTTGACTTTAATAATCAGTCAGTGCATCTGTTTTATTTTCAATTTTCAAATGTCGAACAAGAATTAGACAACTTGAACGTGAAGCTGTTGTATCCAGTTCCTATCCGACTGCCCCCCCCCCCCAGCTCCACCCACCCCAAATACTGGACCTTTGTTAAGTTTATATACAGCCGGACATAATTAATAAGTAAGCAAAGTTCATTTATGAAGCACTTTTTACAGATAAAAATCACAAAGGGCTGTACATAAAATGGTGCAATAAAAGAACATAAGAACAAAATTTCATAAAATAAATAAAAAGGATAAATCCGTAATATACTTAATATATTATTATTAACCAATTCATGCATGAATTATGAGAACCTTAATCAAAATGTTTTTCCTGAGTGTTTTTATTCCTCTTTAGGTATGAAAAAAACAATGCGATTGAAAATTTTCTTCTGAAAAATAAATAAAAATTAATAAATAAAATAAAAATGAATAAAAAAAAAAATACATAAAAAAACAATAATGAAAAAAACATTCTTATGAACCTATTTTTCACTAAGTTGCAAAAATGTCCACTCATCTGAACACCACATGTTTAATTTTTGAAACATGTATTTACTGATAAATTGTGTGAAAACTATGGGGAGGGTTTGTGATTCTGGGGGTTTATCCTCAGGAGAGATCGACATAATGTTACCAGTTCATGTCAGGAAAGACATGTAGTGTCTTAAAACTTTAGGGTTAGGGTTAAGGGTTAGGGTTAGGATTAGGATTAGGATTAGGATTAGGATTAGGATTAGAGTTAGGGTTAGAGTTAAGAGTTAAGGGTTAGGATTAGGGTTAGGTTAGGTTAAGTTAGGTTCAGTTAGGTTAGGTTAGGTTAGGTTAGGGTTAGGGTTAGGGTTAGGATTAGGATTAGGGTTAAGGGTTAGGATAGGGTTAGAGTTAGAGTTAAGGGTTAGGGTTAGGATAGGGTCAGGGTTAGGGTTAGAGTTAGAGTTAAGGGTTAGGGTTAGGTTAGGTTCAGTTAGGTTAGGTTAGGTTAGGTTAGGTTAGGGTTAGGGTTAAGGGTTAGAGGTTTGGGTTAGGGCCAATTTATAAATAACAGCAACTCCTTTAACTCATTTAATTCCATGACTATATTTACATTTACATCCTATTCTGTCACACAAAATGTGAAAAACCTGAACAAATACGAAGTGCAGTTTTAACAATATTCAGCCTGTTACTAAATGTTTCATGTCTTTGGAGAACCTCTGTGAATTGTAATGCACACATATAAATGAAAAAACTGAGACATAATACTTTTAAAATGGCCCTTATTTTACCTCAGACATTTCAGGTTGTGCATGTTATTCACATTTTTAAAGGATTGTCATGTAGATGTACATATTTGGTTTGACATGGTTTGGTCTGATTGAAGGACTGACTGTGGCACCTGAACTAAAATGACTATGACATCCTGATTTAAAGGATGTATGTTTCTGTGAATTCTAACTTTTTAATGTTGGCTGTTGCATCTGGTCAGATCTGCTTTAACAAAAACACAAAGCTGTAGTAAGGACTGGCAAGTGTACAGCTGATCAGCAAGGACTTTTAGGGATGCATTTTTCAATTACAAGAAGAAAAAAAATCTCTCAACCAGTGACAATGATACTTGAATCACAATAACACTGTCAAGTAGATTTCAAGTGATTTAAATATTTTGTTTGACTAAAAGGCGACAATGGTAGAGGATGCAGCAGCTCCAGTCTGCACACTGCTGAATACCAAAACCATCAGCCAGATCACTGAAGGTCTATTACAAGTACTCATCTTTCAAGGCTCAAAAAGTGAACTTGGATGCTTGATTCACACTGCACAGTTCATATACCTACGGTTATGTCTGTGTTTTTTTAACACTTCTGGTAAATTACAAAGAAAGGATGCAGAGCGAAAGAAAAAGAGTGAAAACTAGTGAGACAAAACACAAAACAGGAACATCTAAAAGATCAAGGTGTGATGTTCATGTGGTGTTAGTGAACGATAACATGTAACAGTTGTGAAATTGAATGTTGCTTGGAGTGATGAATGCTGGGAAAGTGTGTACAGACCAATGAGCTTGAAGAGGGGGAGGTTCTTAAACATCATGTGAAGAGTGTTCAATAAAGTGGATCGTCATGTTTTGCTCACAGTTCAACTCACATACATCTTTATAAAATAAATACATTTATTATTATTATTATTATTATTATTATTATTATTATTATTATTATTAATAATAATAATAATAATAATAATAATAATAATAATAATAACCCTCCGGTATCTGGGGGCACTTTTTAGGCACACCCTGTGAAAAATAATATGAAGTTTTTTAACACGAAGTGCAATTTAAATAAGGTTCGAATTCAAAAGTTGTTCATTTGTGCATGATCTTTAAAATTCTGTCCACCAACTCAAATGTGCACATTGCAAACAAAAGAAAATGACCAGACTAGCATCTGTCTGCCAAGTGTGCATAAAACGCACTATTTCTAACATTTGATCTGTATGATTAGGGCTGACCTGGATTTACAAAAATAAAATCAAATTAAAGCAGAAAAATAAATCAATATATAATATTTAATAGTTTGATTTATAGGTGTGCATTTTATGCACACTTGGTGACAGATGCTAGTATTTTTGTACATTTGACCTAGCGCCAAAAATAATAATAATGCAAATTTACCAATGTTGAAGTTAATCACTGACATATGCCAGGATGAAAAAATTAAATAATATGTGATCCACTTTTTATGTAGTATATTGGAAAAAATAATTTTTTGGTGTTTTTTGCATTAAAAAAAATGGTTTGTTTACATTACCAATACGGCATTTAAAGGGTTAAAAAATATGACAGTTATTGAGCATTTGGTATTTTTATTTACGGCTCAAGTTGATGAAATAGAAAAAAGTGTAAAAGAATTATATTATAATTATAAAACTGTATGAAAATTTTTTTGACATTATTCCACAAGTGTGCCAAAAAGGCACACTTGGTGGTTAGTAAGGGCCTCGCTGGACGGGATACCAGAGGGATAATAATAATAATAATAATAATAATAATAATAATAATAATAAACAGTTCTGTCATTAAATATCACGCAAAGTGGGCCCTCTAGTGGTCAGAATAAATTGCAGTAGCTTAAATTTTGTCCCTTCCATGTTCCTGTATTCAGTTCAGCCTTAAGAAGGAATTAAATACTTATGTTTTTCTTACTGTTTCTTTGGCCAGGAAATTGTTTGCCTGTGACTATTTTTACGTTGAGTTGTTGTGGGAATGAAAACTAAAAATACCTCTGATGTAAACCTTTGCTGTTGGAAAAAAGGACGTTGTAAATCTTAAGTTAATTTGTAAATGCTAATCATTAGCATGTCTATGGGATTTTCCATTCAAGTTAGCCTCGAGCTACCGATTTAATTTCTGTTCATTTAATGTATACTGTCTTGTAAATGTATTTGACAACGAACATAACTGAGACATATTCTGTATGTTTTGCAGTTTTACAGTGAGTCTTAAGTAAAGCTTTGGGAAGAAGTTTGATGTCTGGCTTTTCATGGAACACCTTATCTGTCTGAGGTAGTACACACACACACACACACACCTACACACACACACACACACACACACACACACACACAGAAGTAGGGGCAGAATACAAGGAAAAACTGCAGTAAAAAAAAAAAAGTCAGAGGCAATAATCTGACAGAAGAAAGTGACAGGGCAGGTTAATGTAGTGAAGAAATGAAGGTGGAGGTTCAGAAAAGCAGGTGGATAAACTGAGTGGAAAACATTGACAGGTGGATATGTGCACGTAGACGCAGGTGAATAATAGGGATGACTTTGCAGAATGGTGTTCCACATTCCCTTCTTGCTTGATTTTAGCAAAAATAACTTGCATTATGGTGTGTGAAGATAAAATAATCAATGAAACCATCCTTCAGAGGTTTTTTTTAATCACTTTATTGGACATCGTTATTGAAGGCTGATGTTAAAGCACTTTATGTAATCAATTATGTTGTATGTATGTCACTATGAACAGAAAAGTAATCAAAAGTAGTTTATAATCCCTGAAATTGTGAGTCATGACACACTATTTGGTGCCACATATGTACTTTGAATCCCATCTGGTTGGACCATTCTCTGTGTGTTATCCTTCTACTCCCTTTCCTGTCTCAAATCCAGGCCTAAAATCCAAACCAAAGCTGTAAAACTCCCTTTCCCTACTTGGAAATTGTTACAAGACAATGTAATCATCACAAGCTTTGAATAATGGATTTACAAACTGAGCACAGCCGTGTACATGCTCATGATTATTAAATTAATGTGAAGCCTGTCAGTAACAGAAGTGGTTCATGTGCATTTACAGTGAAGTGACTGTGAACGTTCAGTAGCACAGTGTGAAGGAAAGAGGAGAACGCCACAGGACAGCAGACGAGGAAAGGTGTTATGGTTAGTCAGCCCATCCATCCATCCATCCATCCAGTCGTCCGTCCGTCCATCCATCCAGTCGTCTGTCTGTCCATCCACCTGTCTGTCTGTCCGTCCAGTCGTCCGTCCATCCATCCATCCATCCATCCAGGTGTTCCCAGGCCAGCTGAACGATATAATCTGATCTCTATTTGATTGGACACGCCCAAAAACATGGACGCCTGAACCACCTCCAATGGCTCCTCCCCCTACCTTAAAGGTGGAGCCCTACCCCCCTTTGGAAGAAACCCATTTTTTCCACCTGTCGCCACAGTCTCATTCTTTCAGCCTCTGCTCACAGTTTGTGACCTTAGGTTTAGCTCCCTGTTCATCACAACAGCCTGGTAGAGCGTCCACGTCACCTCCAGTGCTGTCCTGTCACTACCTCACCACAAGAGACTTCAACTTCTCCACTTGGGGCAGAAACTCATCGCCAACTCTCCATGTTACTCCAGCTGAGAACCATGACCTCAGAGTTGGAGGTTCTGGTCCTCATTCCAGCCAGTCAAAACCACCCCAGAGCTGGAGTTGGAGGTCACAGCTGGATGAAGCCCACTGGACCTCAACATCTGAAAAATAGCAGACAAAAGCGACCTTGAGGCCACCTAACTGCACATCATCCTCACCCTGGCTGCACCTAGAAGTTCTGCATGTAAAAATTATCAACAGAATTGGTGACAAAGGGCAGTCCTGGTGGAGTCCAACTGTCTGACTTACTGCAGACAATGAGAACCAGTGCAGGAAGTGAATAGACCAGTGGTCTACAACCTTTTTTGGCTTGTGACACCATTTTAACATCACAAATTTCTGGCAACTTCCGACATTCAAAATGAAGACTCCTTTTTTTTTTTTTTTGTTGCTAAAACTAATTTGTTTTTTGATCATGTCATAGTTTTCTATACTATGTTGCAAATAAATGTTAATTTCAGAGGACATTTAGTCTATATAATGTCTATTATTGTGGACAGAGGCAGTAAATCCAGGTGTAGATTACTGCACAAAGGCTCAGGATCTGTCCAGTCAGTCCAGCTGGGATTTACAAGGAGGACAATTAGTACTGAACAAACAAGAACTGAAACTATGAATTATGAAAGAGCTGCAGCATCTGAAACTGACCACAGTGAACATTTGACACAGAAACAGAACCACAGCGCTGCAGTTTCAGCTTCAGTGTTTGTCATGTCTGTTATGCTGGGGCTCCGATAAGGGGCAGGAAACATGACAAATTCATGGAGCCCACTGTCTATGGGGGGCCCACAGAGCAGTGCAGAGGGTCCAGAGGATAAAGAAGTTGTAAAAATTTTGTTTATGATATGCTGTGGAAGAAAGGTGTAGAAGTCACAAGCTGAACGGTGAAAGGATGTTAAGTTTCAGATTCGTTTTTATGTAACTGACATTATTCATGGACCACACCCCCATGCACATACCCCCCCTTCTCAGATGGAGAAGAAGGGAAACGTCAGTTCCTATAGGGTCCACAAGTATTATGTTTTCACAGGGCCCATGGTTGGTAGCGGCGCTCCTGCTTTTATGTATTGTGATTGTCTCTCTCAACTCACCATATATGTTTTATTAGTAAGTTTTTGTTTTGCTTTTTTATCAATAACTTGGGGCGGCCATGGCTCAGAAGGTAGAGCGGGTTGTCCTATAATCGAAGGGTTGGTGGTTTGAATCCCACTCTGTTCCAGTCATGTGCCGCTGTGTCCTTGGGCAAGACACTTCACCAGGGCAACTGTGGCTACAAATGTAGTTTACCACCACCAGAGTGTGAATGTGAGAGCAAATGAATAATGGATTACTAATGTTAAGTGCATTGAAAAAGTGTGCTAGAAATCTAATCCATTATTAATATTTATTTAATTTCAGGCAACCCCATTTAAATTCCACATGACCCCACATGGGGTCCCAACCCCAAGGTTGAAAAACACTGGAGTAGCCCCTACAAACCACCCACTGTAAGCACAGCTGTCAACAAATAGCCCAGACACAGGACGTTCATGTGAAAAAGGACTGACGAATCAGGGAAGGATAGTGACTGATAGGACCAAACACGTAGCAAATGCAGACGTCTACCTCGTCGTTTCTAAACTTCAGCACTTTTGTAATTCCACTCAAAAATGCAGCCATAGACTTTCTCAACTAAAACAGGCCTGCTGCATTTTCCAAAATGCTTAAAATGCCGGAGTAGTGTCGATGTTAGGTGTAGACTCAATAGATGCAAAACTTATTTTAAAACAAAAACACATTACTGTAGACAGGCCGTCTGAATAATAGCGCGATATTAGCGTGTATGTAAATGTAGCGAGGCTTTCCACATCGGAACGGAAGCCAGTAAGGATGAGAAACAGACCACATGTGATGCAAACTGATGCAAACTGGTCTGCGGTGTACGTTGGCATTCCAAGCTAATGCATAACCATGACACTATGATTAAAATTTAAACTGGATTCTGGTCAAGAAAATAAATCCATCAAACTCCAACAGTCTATAATATTCTCTAATTAGTTACTTAAAAAGTCCCATGTTATGCACTTCACTTAGTTTCTTATGTGGGTTAATATTTGCATCTGCCATGAGAGTCAATGAAGAGGCATTATGCTGAAGAGGAAGCCACCGCGCCATTTGTTCAACTGGCAGAATATAGGAAGTTAATTTGAACAGTCACAGTATAATTTAAGTTAATGAAATCAGATAAACGCTTTCACATTTGCGGGACGGTCTGGATGTGCTGTTCACATACGCACGCATGGACACACAACACACACGGAGAGACACACACAATGTTATCTTTGTAGTGACACTTACACCGACACTCCAAAAGTGAATTAAAGTCATGTCCCTATCAGTTCTGTGAATGGGATTATAATGGGCTGCACAGATGTCTTTCATAGAGATGGATTGTGCGTGGAGTGCTGAACAGCAGATAACAACTGAGACATATGAGTCAAATACACCTAGAGGGATGGTAATGTAATCCGCATATCATTACTAAGGCATTTGTCGACATTTGAACAGTGTCAGTAGTCCAGAAGTCCCATCTGCAGACTGTCTAGCTCCGGGCATTAATTTAGACCGAGACATCCTGAATAGCCAAAATGTCCAATACTTCCATGTCCAAGCACTTCTCACCATGAATGTATTATTCATTGACAAAGTAATGAAAAACTTGTGCACTTAAAAACCAGTTGGAAGGAAGAAATTGGTTAGTCGGGTAAAATAATAGGTGTAATTACGTTCCACTTAAACACTTGTTCTCGTGGCAAACAACCTACTTATGCATGCTAGTACGGACCTCGGGAACGCATTTGGAGACAGCACGTCCATCTGTCTGTTTGTCTGTGGGTCTGTGACTTTGGTCTAGTGGGAAAAAAATACCTCAACAGCTCATGGATATGTTGTTTTGCAAATCTGTGTAGGCATCTTGAGGTAAATTAAGGATGAATTTGAACAACTTTGGTGATTTTGTGGTTGGTAGGACAGTATTTTCTGCAGTATCGCCTGCCAATAAGATACTTTGCTGGTTTAATACTAAAGCTAAATGGTGGACTGATAATGATTACCGTACTTTCCAGGCTATAAGGTGCACCGGAATATAAGCCACGGCTGACTTTAAGTTGCACCTGACTATAAGCCGCAGGTGTCCATGTTGTGACATGAGATATTTCCACAGACAGATGGTAAACAGACAGGTTATTTAAATATGTATTTCCATCCCTTCACTGCTTTTTTCCAAACAGTGTGTGTAACAGGGCAGTAAAACGGCAGGAACAGGCTGGTTCACAAACCCAGAACAGTCACTGATCTGTATCTTCATCTTCCTTCTGCTCATTAAACCACTGCAGTCGTCTTCTTCCTCAGAAAGGCTCCGTCACACTCCTTCTACGTCTCTCCTCCGTTGTTGCTCAATGGCACTTCGGTGCTGCAGCTCTATTTCCTTCTTTACAGACACATCGATTGGTTTTAACTTCAAAGCTGCAAAATATGAATTTCTTGGTGTGTTTTCCATGATGAGGGTTTGTGCATGACACACAAAATGACTGTTCAAAGTTCAGATTCAAACTCCTCCTCTTCATCACCTCTTCACCTGTCTGTCTCACTGTTGTGCTTCTTGCTAGAGCGCCCCCTGGAGGCCGTTAGTCCGTATAAATCTACACTCAAGCTGCATCGTTGTACAAGCCGCAGGGTTCAAAACGAGAAAAAAGTAGCGGCTTATAGTCCGGAAAGTACGCTACATGTATTTAACTGTTTTAGTACTCTGGTCAGGATTTAATATCTGCTAGTGGTAATCCCATTGGCCAGAATAGATGTCATTACATTTTCGGAAAAGTAGGTCAAAGTTCAAATTTTTTAATGAATTTTTAATTTTTTTTTTTTTTTTTTGCTATTTACTTATAATGGGCAAAATTTCCCATGTCTGTAGCAGCAAAACTCTTGGTTGAATTCATACCAAACTGGGTTTATAGATTGCCAGTGACCCAGAATAGATGTCATTACATTTTAGGAAAAGTAGGTCAAAGCTCAAAAATTTTTCTGAATTTTTAATTTTTTCCCCCTCACATTTACTTACAATGGGCAAAATTTCAAATGTCTATAAAAACATCAATTTTGTTTCAATTTCCTTCAAATTCAGCACATATGTAGAAGCACTTGATATGCTGACATCAGCACATGCATAGACATGATGACATCAGCTGGATCGATGCCAAAATAAACTACAATACGTGCGAGGGGGCGGGGTTTGTTGTGCCTGGAACCACTTGTTCTATGTGATTTCATTTTAGCATGAGTTAAGTTTCTCATCAAAGTGGCATGTTTAGGCAGTTGCGTGATTTTGCAGAGAAACATGCACTGGAAGTTGACCTTTGTAACAGTGCAATATGAGCACACAGAGCAGTAACCTAATTTATGTGGTAAACAGTGGGTCACACTGGCTACCATTCATATGCATAGTGCTCACATCACCTGTTGATTTTCATGTTATCATCCATGTAACACAATGGAGTGGCCACAATGGCTGCGTGAAGGGAGTGAAGACAACACAGGCCTATTTTTCACTCATGAGGTAACAGCAAAAATAGAGTAAAAAGCCCTATTCATAGTCAAATTGGAGTCATATTAGCAATATTATATTAAAAAGGGACATCTTTTTAAAGTCTAGAAAACATGTAAATGTGTCACAAACATGAAATAAATAATTCCACTGGATGTTTCTCAGCAAATCACTCGACTACTTAAACATGTCACTTTGATGAGAAACTTAATTTATGCTTAAATGAAATCATAGAACAAGTGGTGCCAGTCACAACAAACCCCGCCCCTTACACATATTGTAACTTATTTTGGCATCGATCCAGCTGATGTCATCATGTCTGAGTGTGCTGATATCAGTTGTCTCTATATATGTGCCAAGTCTGAAGTAAGTAGAAACAAAATTTATGTTTTTATAGACATTTGAAATTTCACCCATTATAAATGGGAGAAAAAAAGGATGAAAAAAAAAATCTTCATAAAAATTTGAACTTTGACCTACTTTTCCCAAAATGTAATCACATCTATTCTGGGTCACAGGTGATCTATAAACTCAATTTCATACAAATTGAACCAATAGTTTTGCTATTAGAGCATTAACGAACAAACTAACTAAACCAAAAACAATACCCCTTGGCTCCCCTTCGGGGGTGGGGTCAGAATGTGCAGAGTAGGGCAGTCAGTAGCAGGAATAACACTGAGCTGGTGTGAATATGCAAATGACAAACACCAGCAGTGTGTCCCAGACATAAGACACTCCAAAAGTGGTGCTAAGTAAGTCTGTGAATCATTAAACCTTCAATGAAACTCTTCTAATATGATGCTATAAGTGAACAGAGGGCAGCATGATTCAGCAAAATCCACACAAAAAACCACACATAATGTTTGCACACTTGAAAACCCTCGGCCTGACTTCTCAGGCACACTACTGCCACCCAGTGGCCTGACTTACCAGTGCACGCCTAAGTTTTTGGACAGACGGACGGATAAACAGGGGCAAAAAGGCTTTGACAGCAGATGCTGGACTATGATACTGATCAACTGTGTTGAACTTTTTTATCACTAGGTGCATTTTCATAAACATATTTAATGCACATTTGGATATTTTTGGAATTTTTCAAAATGTATTTCACTTGCTTGAGGTGTTTTTGCAGCTTTTCTCCAGACAGTAAATGTTAATAGAGGAATGACACTTTTATTGATTGACTGATTGATTGATTTTTTAAATAAACTCTGCTGTAGTAATTCATTTAATATCTTCCCACATGTCCTGATAAAGTGTGAAAACGTGTGGTAGTTTGACAGGTCATGTGGACTGATGAGGAGACTGAAGTATTCCTCTGTTTTATCTGTGAAAAGACATCACAGGTATTTTAGAAGGAAAATAAGAGCAGAAACCTCTCCTCCTTCTACATGATTTATCAGAGCCCTATGTAACAACTACCCCACCACCTGCTGGAGATACAACACAGCCAGGATTATTCGACCCAGATTAGTTTTTGGAAACGCCCATCATTTGTTACTTCATGCCATGTATACATGTAGGCAGGTACCTGTGAAAAACAGATATTTTCATCCACATGAAAACTCCAGTTTAAATCATTGAAAGAGGTCCTGAACGTCACAGTATGCAAAAAAAAAACCCCATCAACATCATGTGTGTGACCTTTGTTTATTCTAACCCTAACTCTGTAATAGCTCTTTATGTATTTATGTAGGTTTGTGCTTTTACTTTTGTGAAAACAGTCTGATGTGTATTATGTTATTATTGAAAACAGCGGAGGTGAGATCTGTTTCTATCAACAGCTAGTGACACGTACACATGCAAAAGTTTGCTTCCACTTCATCTGACATGTTATGGAAACACAACAACTGTTGTGTATTTATCTTCCTGGAGGTCCTACATTTTCAAGTCTTAAGCCAAACCCAACCCTGTTTACATGAGACTGACTCAACAGCATTTAGTGCAATGTTACAATATCTGCAAACAAAGCTCTAATTAGTGAGTATTGTTTCTGTATTTAGTGAATACTAATTATTTTCTCAGCAGAGAGGTAAAATGATCATTATTCATCAGAAGTCATCTTATTATCTCATTTTCCATTACATTTGACTTTAAAAAAGTAAATTAACTTCTCTCTTTGCAGACAAAAATCACCATATCTCACAACCTAAACAGATGACTGACAGAGGAAGCATCGATAATCTACTCTGATTGTGAGCAGAGGTGTCAATAGTATTCAGGTAGAAGTATAGATACTAGGGTTTAAAAAAACTTCTACTCCACTGAAATGTCGCTCCATCACGTCAGTGATACAAAGTCAGAAATGATCATTTCTTCTAAACTGCCCCTCTTCAGATCCATTTATTTTATTGAATTTCTCTGTTGAATTTCTTTAGTTCAACTCCATAAATGTCATTGCCTGTACTGCAGGCCTGTCAAACTCATTTTGGTTCAGTTCCATATTCAGCCCAATTTGATCTGCAGCGGGCCAGACCAGTAAAATAATGACTTAATAACCTATAAATAATGACAAATCCAACTTTTTCTTTTTGTTTTAGTACAAAAAAAACCAAACCCAATTGAATTATGAAAATATTTACATTTTACAAAAAAAGATGTGAATAACCTGAAAAAACTGAAATTTGAAAAATTAGTGCAATTTTAAAAAATATTATGCCTCGACTTATTATTTCTGCATGTAAATTACACAGTGTTCCATAAACATTTGGGAACAGGCAGAATATTGGTAAAATTTTGGAGTTTGGAACTAAAATTTGAACAATTTCTCCAATATTCCATCTGTTATTATGAACACAACTGCAGATCCCAGTGGATCCATAAATGCACCAAACATTTAGGAACAGGCAGAATATTGTTCAAACTGCACATTTCGGGTTGTTCATCTTTGTTTTTATTTGCATTTTATTTTGAAAGAATAGTTTTGTAAATGTAAATATTTTCAGTGTAATCTTATTTTTTTTCACTTCAATTTTTTCCACATAATTTTTCACAAAGAAAATTTGTATTTGTCATTATTTATGGGTTATTGTGTTTTTTTTTTTTACTTTTTACTTTACATTGGTCTGTTTGTGGAACCTGAGCCAAAAGGATTTGTTCAACCTGGACTGTTCAGGTTCATTTTTGCACTTTCATCCTGCAGGGCCGGAATGGAACCTTTGGCGGGCCAGATTTGGCCCCCGGGCCACATGTTTGACACCTGTAATGTACTATATCCAATGGTACACTAAATCAATCATTAAAGAATATGACATGCTTTTTTCATGAAGTATATAAACATTATTTAGCTTTAATTCTTCTAGACCCTATCGAAAGAGAAATTCAGGTTCTCAGGAAAATCGCCGCTTATATATTAATCATTAATTGATCAATAAGGTCAACCAACTAATGATTAATGGATTAATCAATCATTTGCATCCCTAATAGATAACCCAAATTTCTATTTAAGTAACGTAAAGAAGTATTTGTACTTTGTTACTTAACATCTCTGATTACGAGTAGAAAACCAAAGGAGGTGAAACTAGTGTTTTTGGACCACAGCTCCGACACGCTGATGTTCCCATGAAAATATTATGTTGCATGTCTTATCGGCATGAGCTGCTTTTATTTTTTATCAGTCCGAGATGTGTGAGAATAGCCAAGAGTACAGACAAAAGGATCAGAGAGGAGAAAGATCATTTTTTAGACCCACTTTCAGCTCAAAATAGCAGAAAGAAGCTTTATGTTTTACATGGTTCCGTAGCAGCGGAAACAATGTATTAGCGGTGGCTCAGCTTGTCAAAATGCCAGAAGAGTGTATGTTTTTCTCAGTATTCACGGGCAGTAGTTCAACTGTCACCACATAGTGCACATGTGTTCCTGTCGCGTGTTTTCTCTGCTTATTAGAGGTCACCGCAACTCCTCTTAACAATAAAACTACTCTGCGAACAGACGCTTTCTTGTCTTTATTTTCCCACCTTTTCGTCGATACCAGACATTCTGCTGTACTATAGTAACATGTTATCGCTGCAAATTATAGCCAACTGTAAAAGAGAGTGGAAACTCTACACTATCTGGCATCTTGTCTTGAATCTTTGGTCTGAACTGGGCAGAATCCACCAGTCTAATCCACTGAAAACCATTGTTTGAAAGTGTCAGTTTGACTGAGTCCAGTGATGTTTAGGTGCATGTGAGGATACATCAGTTTTATCTCCCCGTCAGTTAAAATTCACTGACATTATAACGTATACTCTTTGATCCGAGCAAAAGGACCGAGTCAGTCAAGAATGTAAAGAGGTGAAGCATGTTTGTCCACTTATACATGTCAGTAAGCGATAGAATGAACATCTGACATTTATACCATAGATGAAAGTTCACCTCATGACGGGAATGTCAGTCTTTTTTGGGGGTTTTACGTTAGTTATGTTTCATTTCCTGGTGTCCAATGCAGCTTGTCTTGATGCTGTTTTAGTGGAGTACAATTATAGGTGATACCAGGTAAATACATTATGTGTGATTTCAGAATATACAGTCTATCACAGAGGCAGAGATGCAGGTAAGGAGAAGCTCTCAAGAAACAGACAGATTTAAAGACTCTAATGCCACGTTCTCACTGCATGGAACTGGCTCGGCTCAGCTCGGCTCATTTTTTTTTTTTGCCACTTATGAGTAAGGACCCACACATGATAACTTTATTGATCTTGATTTTCTACATAACAATAAAACATTTTGAAAAATCTACAAAAGTAATGTAGTCTTGGTAGGTCCTCCAATAACACACTAAAACTGAAATTTGGAATTTCAGAGTTTTTCTATGAGTGCCCTAGAAAGGTTTAACATTTCCCCTTCAGCTTTGGCATTTACTTGCTGGGGTATGATTTCCACAACCTTATACATCACCATGTTATTTATTTCTGTCTTTTTTTTGGATACATAACACTGCTGAACCCAGATCTGACCCACTGAAGCAACCCCAGATCATAACACTGCCCCCACAGACTTGTACTGTGGGCACTCGGCATGATGGGTAATCATTTTATCTGCCTTTTTTTTTTTTTTTTTTTTACTCTGATGCATCCGTCACTTTAGAACAGGGTCAGTCTGGACTCATCGGACCACATGACCTTTTTGCTTTGAAATACACTCAAGGAAAAAAGAAACGCACCATTTTCATTTTCTCGATTTTTTCAGAAATTTGACACTTATTGCAAAATTACAAACTACAACTACAACCCATCTCTGTCCAGTTGCAGTAGTGGTGTCATTGTGGACAAATGTGTTTTTGCTCCATTTTGGTGTCTTTTACAGGGAATGTTTGTGCACAACTGAGCAGAGGTCCGATTCATCTGTGAGTCTGACTCCTGAGCAGACATGGGGGTGAATACACTAATACACTTCTGACTGATAATCCAAATCAATCAACCAGAACCAGGAAAACAATCATTTCATTTGGACTCAGAATAGAACTGAACTCATTGTAGTTTGACATTTTGCAATAAGTGTCATATTTCTGAAAAAATGGAGAAAATGAAAGTGGTGCGTTTCTTTTTTCCTTGAGTGTACTTTCCAATCTTTATGATTTCTATCAAACGTAATGGGGACCTTTTTGGCCAAGCTGTGTATAATTACCCCGCCCCACAAGGGCTACTGTTTTTGGTTCAGTTTGTTTGTTTATTTGTTAACACTCTGGCTCCAAAACTATTGGTTGAATTCATACCAGATGGGGATAATAGATTGGGCACAGTAGGTCAAAGTTCAAATTTCGTATAAATGTTTACAGTCATTTTTCCCCCATTTACTTGTAATGGGCAACATTTCACATGTCTGTAGCAGCAAAACTATTGTTTGAATTCAGACCAAACTGGGTTTGTAGATTGCTAGTGACCCACAATAGATGTGGTTACATTTTGGGAAGAGTAGGTCAAAGTTCAAATTTTTTTATGAATTTGAGATTTTTTTCCATTTACTTATAATAGCTGAAATTTCCAATTTCTATAAAAACATAAATTTTGTGTAAATTTCCTTGAAACTTGGCACATATATAGAGGCCGTTGATATGCTGATGTCAGCACATGCATAGACATGATGACATCAGCTGGATCGATGCCAAAATAAACTACAATACATACAAGGGGCGGGGTTTGTTGTCCCTGACCTCTTGTCCTCTGTCCAGATTCAGTTCCTTCGTTGCTGGATGGCCTATAAGACCTTTCATTCCCTCTATTATCCAGTTTTATACACAGTTTTGAACAAATCCACATTCATCAGAGGTTAGTCTGGAGCTATACTTCATATACATGAGAGGGATTAAGTGAGCTTCCACTAAAGTGATTTAAAACCAGATCTGCATCAGCTGATGGTAATGACGGGTCAAGAGGCCATGGGTAGTAATCATCCATAAGTGCAATTTGCATCAGTGATGATGAGCTGGAATGTGCACTGCCTGGACTGGCTGTACTGTTCTTTTCTCCGCTGTCCTTTTCCGTTCTAATCACATCCCATCTCCTCTGGTTTGTCGCCTCGCCCTGCTCCTTCTCTGCCCTTTTCTGTCTGATTTGGCTTTGATCTCTTCTGTTCTTGCCCGGCTGTGTTCTGCTGTACTTTTCTCAGTCTGTACACTCCTTATTCTGAGACCACTCCTCAAGCTCTTATAAATAAGATGTTTACTCTTACCGCTGTCCAATTACACTACATTTCATCAATATTTAAAGCCAACAGATGTGAAAGGCTTGTCAATACTGTCAGGAGCCTCCGGTGCAAAATTCTATCGATTTCACTCCGAAAGGTCACACACAAAAACAATCTGCATCAACCCATTTATAGCGTAAATCAATATTTTGTGAAACAATTGGATAGGTTTTGGATGAATATTAAGGGGCTTATGTTAATGTTGTAGAGCGTTTTGTCTTTGATTAGCATCCTAATAGTTAAACAGAAGGGATGACATGATCCATAATTACTAAGTGTAATTTAGTGAAACATGACGTACTGAGGGTGGTGCAGTGGTTAGCATTATCATCTCACAGCAAGAAGCTCCTGGGTATGATTCCACT
Organism: Sphaeramia orbicularis; assembly: GCF_902148855.1. Classification (NCBI taxonomy): domain Eukaryota; kingdom Metazoa; phylum Chordata; class Actinopteri; order Kurtiformes; family Apogonidae; genus Sphaeramia; species Sphaeramia orbicularis. The sequence continues at coordinate 49,362,828 of NC_043973.1, forward strand.
GCATGAGCTTCCTCCCACCATCCAAAGACATGCACTTAATATGGTAATTAGTCAATGTAAGTTCCCCATAAGTGTCAGTGTGACAGTGACAGTGAATGGTTGTTCGTTTGGATACGACAGCGCTGCGGTGAACTGGTGACACCCCTTTGCCAATAGATAGAAAAAGGATGGAAACGGATGGATGCATAATTTACTGGGTCACAGGTGAGAAGGAAGGAAGGGATTTAACACATGTTGATATCAGCTGCATATGAGTCTGAGAATGGAGATGGGAAGGAATATTTTCACACCATTCAAACATCAACGCAATATATTTGAAAAATGAAAATGATGAAATGTTATGTTGCTTCGCTTCATCCCAGCCCCATTTTATATTTATATAATGGAACAAGTGGTGTCAGGCACAATAAACCCCGCCCCTCGTACGTATTGTAGCTTATTTTGGCATCGATCCAGCTGATGTCATCACGTCTATGCATGTGGTGACGTCAGCATATTAACTGCCTCTATATATGTGCCAAGTTTGATGTAAATTAAAACAAAATTAACCCTTTCATGCATGAATTATGAGAACCTTAGTCGACATTTTTGTCCTGAGCGTTTTTATTCCTCTTTCTATATCAAATATATTTACTGATTTTTCTGGTGTGAAGGAAAATATACAATATTTGTTCAACTGAAGACAACGTTTTTCAATACAGGAAACAAACATCCGACTCCCAACAACCAAAACAAAACAAGACAGAAAAAAGAAAAAAAAATCCTCTTTAGACATGAAAACAACAATGCGACTGAAATTTTTTTATGAACCTATTTTTCCATGAAGCTACAAAAACCTCCACTCAGCTGGACACCATGTGTTTAATTTTTGAAGCAAAGAAACATGTATTAAACCCCATCATCAGAAAGTGACATACTGTGTAAAAACTATGAAATATAGTCGTAGTTATTTTTATTTGATTTTAATGTTTTTTTAATGCTTTTATTAATTTTTATTGTACTTTCAGTCTTCTGTACAGCACTTTGGTCCACTGTGGTTGTTTTAAAGTGCTTTATAAATAAAGTTGGATTGGAAATAAAAACATTTTTGATGCAGTTAATCTGATGTTTTCTCACATTTTATTATGCTCTAATACTAGTTATTACTCCCTTTGTGGAGATAATATGCAAAAAGAAACCCTTTTTGATTAAAAAAAACCCTGTTAATTACAGTCTAATACAACTAGCAATTGATTTACATTAAAATATGTTACACCAGATCAGGTTTATCAAGAACAGCAATGTTAGAGCAATGGTATGAATTACAGTGTATGGGATGGTGCACAAGCGTCTGGATGTCCACTGTAGTGACCGCTATGGATGAAAGGGTTAATGTTTTTATAGACATAAGTAAATGGGAGAAGAAAAAAAGATCCTAGAAATTCATTAAAAATTTGAACTTTTACATCCTTTTCCCAAAATGTGACCACATATATTCTGGGTCACTGGCAATCTATAAACCCAGTTTGGCATGAATTCAACCAATAGTTTTGCTGCTAGAGTGTTAACAAACAAACAAACAAACAAACAAACAAACAAACAAACAAACAAACCGAACCAGAAACAATACTTCTTGCCTCCCCTTTTGGGGGTGGGGGTAAAAAAAAAGACAGATGATGTTTTATTGGGTCTTTAACTATATTCAAGATTCAAGAGTTTTATTGTCATATGCACAGCAGATGTGATGTATGTGTATATTATGTGTTCACAATTTACTTGCTGTTGCACAAGCAGGAATGGTGAAACTTTAGTAAATAGATGTTTAAATTGCTGTTATATAATACTGCTGTAGCTCTAGTCAGAATTTACAGGAGCTGTTTTTAACTGTGTTTCATTGAATATGTTCACTTCCTGGTTATGGGGCACCAGTAAAATTCTTATGTTTTGTGGGTTTTTTCTGTCTATGTGCTTTGTAAATGTATACATTTTTATATTTTTAAAATGGGAAGTAATCATATTGTTTTTAAAACATATTCATAAAATTCATAAAAAATTTGAACTTTGACCTATTGTTCCCAAAACATAATGACTTCTGTTCTGGGTCACTGGTAATCTATAAACCCAAACTGGTATGAATTCAACCAATAGTTTTGCTGTTAGAGTGTTAACAAACAAACAAAGAAATAAACCGAACCAAAAACAATCCCCTTTGCCTCCCCTGCAGGGGGTGGGGTCATAAATCTCATATCGTCTGAACTTGCACACGCAGCGTCCGGCAGTGAGTGACAGTTTACTGCAAACAAATCTACCTACGGGTACAAATAAAGTCAACTTGAACTTGAACTTGAAAGTGTTGAAGACATGTTAGGTCAAAGGACGTCAGACTAAATACTACCACTTTGGTTTATAGAAGCTGTTTCTTTTCCTGAAACTTTAGTTTTTACTGCTGAACATACTTCCCATATGTACAGATTGGATCTTAACCCTCTGGTATCCCGTCCACTAAGGCCCTTACTGAGCACCAGTGTGTCTTTTTGGCACACTTGTGGAATAATGTCAAAAAATTTTTTCATACAGTTTGTTTTTAATTCTTTTGCACTTTTTTTCTATTTCATCAACTTGACCCGTAAATAAAAATACCAAATACTCAATAACTGCCACATTTTTTAACCCTTTAAATGCCGTGTTTGTAATGGAAACAAACCATTTTTTTGGATGAAAAAAATACAAAAAATTAATTTTTTTCCAATATACTACATAAAAAGTGGATCACATATTATTAGGTTTTTTCATCCTGGCATATGTCAGTGATTAACTCCAACACTGGTTAATCTGCATTATTATTTTTGGCGCGAGGTCAAATGTTCAAAAATACTAGCATCTGTCACCAAGTGTGCGTAAAATGCACACCTCTAAATCAAACTTTTAAATATTATATATTGATTTATTTTTCTGCTTTAATTTGATTTTATTTTTGTAAATCCAGCTCAGTCCTAATCATACAGATCAAATGTTAGAAGTAGTGCGTTTTCTGCACACTTGGCAGACAGATGCTAGTCTGGTCATTTTCTTTTGTTTACAATGTGCACATTTGAGTTGGTGGACAGAATTTTAAAGATCATGCAAAAATGAACAACTTTTGAATTCGAACCTTATTTAAATTGTGAAAAATAATATGAAGTTTTTTAACACAAAGTGCAAAGTGTGCGTAAAAAGCACACCCAGATACCGGAGGGTTAATACAGAGACTGAGAAATGCAAATGTGTGGTTATGAGAACTTTACTAAATTAACAAATGTAATGTTGGCCTGAGCCTTTTGCACAGTACTGTATATGTCCTAGTGTTATGTTTAATACCAGTTTCAGAATAATGTGTGCTTCCTGTTTATTATTGCACTCTTTTTACCTTTGTTACTTTTAGATCGCTCCTCTTTTATCTTATATAGTGACTTTATTTTCTCTAACTTTACTCTTTATTATTACAAGTGGCAGCTGGAGCCAAAGAAGATGTGTGTGTTTAGTGTTTGGCTTCATACGCCGTTAAATTAAATTTGTTGCATAAAACCTAGAGGGTGGAGGAGACTAAATGGAGGTGTAACAGGCTGAACAGGACAAAGTTTCATTACCTGTGACGTCTGGAGCAGGTTAATCATCTGCTTCATGTTCATTCAGCCGTCCTGAAAGCATCTGAACCTCACTTGAAGCGAAATGGTAAACCAACAATAATCATCCAATCACACAAGGGCAAAGAAATGACAATAATTCTGATTGGTGAGAGAGTCCAGTCATGTGTCACCTCATTTTACTTTATTTCTTTCTTTATTTAAGGATCCCCATCAGTTTCTACCAAAGGACGGACTCTTCCTGGGGTCCATTCCTATGATGACTATATTACAATTTATACATTTACAGAACACATAGACTGAAAAAAACAAAACAAAAAAATAGTTACATTCATTTAGAATTCTTTCATTATTGATTACAGATTCTTAGATGTTGTTTTAAAAACCACATGTTTTCTTCTCAATATAAAAATATTGCAATTTATACATTCACAACGCGCATAGACGGAAAAAAAAACAAAACATAAGAATTTTACTGGTGCCCCGTAACCAGGAAATATGAAATACAGTCAAAACAACTCTGGTAAATACTGACTAGGACTACAGGAGTATTATATAACGACAGTGAAAACATTTTTATTTGATTTTTGCCAGAATTACAGTCATTTTAACTGGTAATGACACCCCTGCACCCTCTGATGATCACATCTTAAAGTTTCACCATTCCTGCTTGTGCAACAAGTAAATTGTGAACACAAATAATATACACATACGCTGTATATAGTTATAGAGTTATAGCTGTCTGTTTTTTACCCCACCCCCCGAAGGGGAGGCAAGAAGAGTTGTTTTTGTTTTGTTTGTTTGTTTGTTTGTTAACACTAGCAGCAAAACTATTGGTTGAATTCATACCAAACTGGGTTTACAGATTGCCAGTGACCTAAAATAGATCTCATTACATTTTGGGCACAGTACATCAAAGTTCAATATTTTATGAATTTTTAATTTTTTTCCCCATGTACTTATAATGGGTGAAATTTCATATCTCTGTAAAAACATAAATTTTGTTTATATCTACTTCAAACTTGGCGCATATATAGAGGCAATTAATACTGAATTTGAATTTTTACAGTCTTTTTTTTCCCACTTACTTATAATGGGCAAAAATTCAAATGTCTGTAGCAGCAAAACTACTGGTTGAATTCATACCAAACTGGGTTTATAGATTGCCAGTGACCCAGAATAGACTTGGTCACATTTTGGGAAAAGTAGGTCAAAGTTCAAATTTTTAATGAATTTTAAAAACTTTTTTTCTCCCATTTACTTATAATGGGCAACATTTCAAATGTCTATAAGAACATTAATTTTGTTCCAATTTACTTCAAACTTGCCACATATATAGAGACAACTGATATGCTGACATCATCACACATAGACATGATGACATCAGCTGAATTGATGCCAAAATAAGCTACAATATGTGTGAGGGGCGGGGCTTGTTGTGCCTGGTGCCACTAGTTGCATTTTCTGATGTTTTACGTCAGATGTGTCTAACTGTTTGTGCTGCTTCTTGTCATGGGGTCAAGGGTCACACTACATAGAGACTTTAACTAGGGATGCACCGATACCGATACGAGTATCAGCATTGGCTCCGATACTCAGTATGTGTACTCGTACTCATAAATATATCCAATACAAATGCACCGATACCACTTACGTCCGTGTGCCATTCCCAGTTCAGTGCAGCAGGTACGAGGAGGAGGAATAATGTGTGGAGTGTGAAGAGTGTGGAGATGGAACCAAAGAAATGAGGGTGGTCAAAGTAAGGCTGACTGACAGTACCGTTCAGACACAGATACAGACGCAGCCTTCTGTCTGTAATCTGACTACATTCATCTGTTTTCCAGCTGATGGAGGATGAGTACCCAGACACAGAATACCAGCGGGAGTACATAGCGGTGCGGACCGCCGCCAGCGGAAGTGCAAACCAAACCTGTCACTCATTTGTCTTTTCTCTTCCTGCTGAAGCTAAACTTTTAAACCTTACAGAGAAAACGCTGCAGCATTAGTATCACAGTAGTGTTCCTCTGTCGTCTACAGGTTTGGTATTACTGACTTTCTTCTTCTTCTTCATTAAACGTTCCTCTTCTTCATGGTATTTGTCCAGTATGGTTAATTCAGAGTGGCGCCCCCTGGTGGATTAACTGACAAACGCTCATTCCAACACATTAAATGTCAGTAGCAGCACTTTGTTCCAGTCAGACTAATGACAACGACAATAAAGCACATTTACAAAAGGAACCAACAACTGGAATGGGATTACTAAGGACTAGGATCGGTACTCAGTATCGGTAAGTACTCAAATGTAAGTACTTGTACTCGGTCTGGAAAAAAGCGGTATGGGTGCATCCCTAACTTTAACCTTTAGTTGTGTTTTTGTGCGTCTTGTGCATATTTTCTTGTTGCATATGAAGAAAAGAGAAAGAGAAATAATCATGTATGTTCGTTTAAACCCTGCAAAAACAACAAGCCCAGAGGTGACCTAAGACTTTTGTACAGTCTTGTAAATATGTGACAGTAGGAACAGACAAACACAAGGGTACGAGGCACAGCTTCAGTGCCAAACAGCAAAGCGGTACTGGCAGTCTGGTGTAGAAACAGCTGATGGCTGATAATGTACAGGTGTGTGTGGGAGGTGAGTGGGGAACGCTGCACTCGGCTGGGAGGAAAGCCTATCCAGCACAGGTAAATGAGTGGGAAGGAGGCCCGGACACAGAACGCAGGGCAGGGTTCATGACCGCCCACAGATGCAGTTTCCTCAGGGGTAAGGGGTTATGGACGCTGCAGCATGGGCCCGTACCTTCAGCTAGTTTGGCTGTCGGCCTAGTTTTGCATGTGCCTTTATCAGTTTGGAAGCCAGATGGGTTTTTTCCAGAAATTAAAAGCCAAAGGTCTGGGATGTGATGACCCTTTCTGACTACACCCTTCAGTGCTTGGCCTGTTTTGCGTACTCTTCTCCACTTTTAACCCTTTCATGCATAATAGTGGTCACTACAGTGGACAGCTGCTCTCTTGTATATTCATGGGTTTTGTTTAGGCCTGTTACGGTACACGTACCGAACCGAACCGTTTGGGTCCACACCTGTTCGGTTCGGTACACAGCTGTACCGAAATGGCACAGAATGATGAGAAAAAGAAAAAGGAATGAAAGACGTTGTTTGATACAGAAATTTAAATCTGCGCAAGTTTCACACGGACAAATTGAAGGAGCACACATTGACCCGAAATCTGAAATAGCAGCTGATATAAGGTTAAAAAAAACAGCAAATATGATGTGAACCTGAAGGACCAGACTGCAGACCCTCCAGCATCAGTCCAGTCCAGTTGGGATCAGTTCAGGTTCAGGTGAAAGACAACAACCAGGAAAGAGACGGTGATAAGACGGACGTTGTTTGGCCCCGAGGAACTACAGTAGTTCTAACACACTGACACTAGCTCTGTCTGTCTGTCTGTCTGTCTGTCTCTCTCTCTCTCTCTCACGCACACTGTATAACAGAGGAATAGAACCCGTAGTTGGACGTTGACAGAATATAAAGTTTCACTTTCATTTCACACCAGCGTTAGTTACATTAGTTATGGACCCCCCCACCCCCCGGCTCCAACCAAAAAAAATAAATAAATAAATAAATCCCCCCGACAAATCGCACCCTGCACGCACGCCCGCACATACACACAGTGTCCTAAACAGTTTGTTCTCTGTCCTAAAATTAATAATTTGGTTCATTGTGTTGTCAGTGTTTCTCTTCAGTTTGTTTCAACAGAATACCAGTTTGTCCTCTTGTTAATGTTGCACTTCATGTGGAATTTTGTTGGTATTTTTCTGCAGAATGTGAACTGACAGAACTGATTAGAAGTGATTAGATTTTTGTTGTTTGTTCAAAACTACCTTTCAGGGAAAAGTGCAATACATTTAGTAATATTAATAATTTATTTCATTTTCTATTTGATTTATAGCAGCGGAATTATATTATTCCTGTTTTTCTATATTCAAATTTTTCCAAAAATTGGGGGGAAAGTTTTCAAAAATTCATAAATGTATTATAGACATTTTGAGGGGTTTTCTGTCTTCCCGTACCGAACCCAAAAAAACCCAAAAAAAACGAACTGTGGCTTTCTAAACCAAAAACGTACCGAACCAAAAATTTTGTGTACTGTTACAGGCCTAATTTTGTCATTTTAGTTCTATATCAGCCAACACAGTGGACACTTGCACTGCAAAAGTCTATATCTAACCAAGTGTATTTTTCTCATTTCTAGTCCAAATATCTCATCACACTTAAAATAAGACAGAATCATCTAAAGAGGATTTTTTCTGTGAGATATAAGAACTGATTTTTGGACAATAAGTCTGCAAAATCTTATTTCAGGAAATCTTACCAAGATAATTTTCACTTGTTCCAATGGAAGATTTTTTTTGTTGCTTGAATTAAACAAAAAATGTTACTCATTAGGTGATTCTGTCTTATTTTAAGTGTGATGAGATATTTTGACAAGAAATGAGAAAAATACACTTGGTAAGATTTAGATTTTTGCAGTGCATGCATCATCCCATACACTGCAATTCATACTGTTACTGTAACTGTACTGTTCTGGATAAACCTGATCTGCACTGACATGTTTGAGTGGAAATCAAATGCTTGTTATTGTTATTAAACTGTAATTAACAGGTTTTTGTGGGTTTTTTGCATCATTAGGTACATCCTGGGGGAAAATATGTGTAACTTTCTCTTTTATTGGGTCTAAAAAGCTAGTAAAGTGCAAGATACCAAAATAAACCCAGTTTCATAGAAGCACCCACATGTCACTGCAGATCAGGTTTACCAAGAACAGCAAAGTTACAGCAATGGAATGAATGTCAGTGTATGGGATGATCCACTGTGTTGGCTGATATGCAAATAAAACATTAAAAGCCATGAATATACAAGAGAACAGCTGGAGGATAGCTGTCCACTGTGGTCACCACCATGCATGAAAGGGTTAACATGTATATAATATTTTTTTTTCTTTTCTGTGGTCGTGTATAAATCAGATGGGAAGAAAATGTAAAACAGAAAAGCAGAGTGAGGATGTTAATTTTAGAAATGAGTCATTTAAGTATATTATAATTATAAAAAAAAACACTGTAAAACTTAGATTATATATATTTTGCTTCAAGGAAATCCTGCGTGTTTTTAGGCATTTCTTCTTTAAAAAATCTTAATTTCTATCTCAGATCCTCTCCTCATTTTATTATGTGTTATTTTCTATTTCTTAATGGCTTCTGGCAACTGCAGAAGTACCCCCAGGGCAACAAGGAGCTCTGGCTGGGAATCAGTTCAGTGCGAGCCATAAATCCGATCTGTTTCCTGCTGATTTGTTGACCTGAGTTTTGACTTTCAGGCAAAAAAAATATGCAATTTGAATTTATGATAGTTGGAGCTTCATAGAAAGAACACACTAATGATGGAGAGCGTGGTCTGTCACATGTTTTTACATTTACATGATACTGACAACAGTGCACATTAGTGATTATTAATCTGCAGTGATACAAACTAAATGCAGTGATTAGAGAACAGTGATGGAGGAAGTACTGAAGCTTAGTATTTAAGCCATAAAGACCCAGTGGGACGTTTGTGGCACTTCCCAAATACATTTCTCTCTATATTTAACCTTCCTCAAGTGATTTATCACCATTTATTAGAATATTATCCTCCTCATTTGGTATTTTCTTAGTGTAAATCATGTATTTTCCTATGTTTGATTTACTAATTATATAGATGTTTGTAAAAGCTCAGATTAAAGTTGAGGGTTATTATATCAAAAAAAGAAAAAAATGGAGAAAAAAAAAAAAAAAAGTGACTTTCTCAGCAAATATATCAATAACTGAACATAAAAACTATTTTTCTCTATATTTAACCATCCGTAAGTGATTTATCACCATTTCTTGAAATATTATCTTCTGTATTTTGTGTTTTTTTTCAGTGAAATCAGGTATTTTCCTACATTTCATTTTCTAATCATGTAGATGTTCATAAAACCTCAGAGTAAAGTTGAGGATTATTATAAAGAAAAAGTGACTTTTTTAGCAAAATCTACCATTAATTGAACATAAACTAAGTGTCTCCATCCACTGTCATTTATCAAACTCAATGTTTTTACTGGTGAATCAATGTTGTAGAAGATGACAGTGTTTCCATGGTAATTACGGAGCCTCTGAACGTCCAAATGGGTCATATCTGATGACCATGAAAAGACAACAAAACTGAATTTTATGCTAATTACTTGCATGTATTGATAGGATTAATGGATCAACAGGTATTTAACAGTTTAGATCAGTAGATGGTTTTGGTCGCCAGTGGCCGTTTGGGTCTTTGTGGGTTAAAAGAGTGATATTTTGCTTTTTTTTAAATGGAATTCTGCATTTTCAAACATTTCCCTGTGGTCTCCATAAACTGTAAATGCTCTGCTTGGGTCTGAATTCTTCATTCATTCAACTCCACAGGTCCATCTTCAACCCTATTTCTGACTAATGACACCAGAAAGGTCATTTTTAGCGCTGGCCCTTTAAATGCAAAAGAGCCACTTCAGGCCCCGCCCCCTCCAGGTTGTTGGCTGTGCTGCTCTGTCCTGCTCAGCCAATAACTGAACATTTTAGGTAATTGGCTCGAAGTTTGGACATATTTTCAGTTTTTACTACAACCGCTGCTGCTGACAAACAGTTATGTCGTATTCGGAGAAATGTTCATCAGAAATCTGAACCTTATACGTGCATATGTCGTGACGAAACTAGTTATAAAAGGTAACAAATTAAGCAGGAATTAAAACAGGTTGTAGAAATCCACTTGATTTTCACCAAAATGAATATAAAAATAGCTTTGCAGCACCTGGAGGGTTCAAATTCAAACTGTATGAACTATTAGGGTCCAAATACACAAATAAATGAACCACAGACTAAGAAAAGTGGGTTTAGCTAAATATGAGCCCTTTATGTAAAAGTACAAATATCCTGCAAAATATGTACTCAAGTAAAAGTAGTACTTAACCCATAAAGACCCAAACGTCCACCATCAACCAAAATTATCTACAGATATAAACGGTTTAATACCTGTTGATCCACTAATACATATAAATAATTGGTGCAAAATACAGTTTGTCGTCTTTTCATGGTCATCAGATATGACCCATTTGGATGTTCAGAGGCTCCGTAGTTACCATGGAAACACCGTCATCTTCTACAACATTTATTCACCAGTAAAACCCATGGAGTTGGATCAATGACAGTGGATGGACACACTGGGTTTTACATTCAGTTATTGATATCTTGGGTGAAAAAGTCACTTTTTCTTCAGTTTTCGTTATTTATAATATAATGATCCTCAACTTTACTCTGAGGCTCTATGAACGTCTACATGATTAGAAAATGAAATGTAGGAAAATACCTGATTACACTGAAAAAAAAAACACAAAATACAGAAGATAATATTACAAGAAATGGTGATAAATCACTTAAGGATGGTTAAATATAGAGAAAAATTAATTTCCTCCCATTGTCCTTATGGGTTGAGTAAAAGTATTAAGTACTTATTTTTAAATTTACTTTAAAGAATTCTTTAAGTAAAAATACTCAAATAATGGGTTATCTCAATGTCTGGATTTTCATTTTGATAAATATGTAAATATACTGACTTATGCCTCTGTAAACACGCAGCAGGCAGTAAATCTCAGAAACCACAATTAATTTCGGTTAATGAACTACTGCCCCAGTTTCTTTATCTTTAAACCACCTCAGTACCAAAAATCTCTGGTTATCTGGACAAAAGGCTGCAAGTTTTAGAGATTTCTGGACCATTGGTGGCTCTGGACTACTCCATTTAGGCTGCTTACCAGAGGGGGCGGGGTGGGGGCGGGGGCGGGGGCGTGGGGGTTGTGTAATTTAAATTAACTCACCAGTTATGTTTGGGATGGACGGACCAAACCAGGAGAAAGGAAGAACTCACCAAAAAAGAAGGTTTGAGGTTTTAAAAAGTTAAAACAATAGCTTGATTTATTGCTTCAGGCAAAAATGTAAAAAAAAAGTTACAAAAAGAATCTAGCATCAAACACACATTTCATCACAGAGAGAAAAAGAAAAAGCCCAAAAAACAGTGTCCTTTATTACTTTTTATAGTCTTTAGTGACTGTTGGACACTCCCATTATTCAATGACATCATTCGTCGTCTGCTTATTATTGGTTAATGGTCGTTACTGGGCAGAACATGTCAGTCACTCCATCAGCTAATTCTAAGAACAGCTCATGCTTTTGCATGTGCACAGCTCTTGTTTAACACCTGCACTTTTAGGCTAGCATGTCTGGACCACAAAAACCCCCTTAGTTCATAATCTGGTTTTTCTGCTCGACTCTTTACCACAACTACTTTCTAAAGATGTAAAATTAGATCTTTCTCGCTGCAATTGACCTTTTCTCCAAGTTCAGCACAGGCAGGTGTGAGTTCATCTAAACCACAAACACAAACCAATCAAACCTGACACTGACTGTTCAGTACAAATAAGGATACAAAATACAGTTAAGAATTAAATCAGAATATGATAACTTAGATCTGCAAAAATAAAAGATTCTTCAAGCAAAAGAACTTGTAATACAAAGATTAAGCAGACAACTAATAACATTACATTTCCTCTTCTTCTTTTCCATTTTGTCTCATGATGTATGATGTCCATCCGACATTTTAGAACTAGTCAAAGTCATACATTCAACTTCCATTTAACGTAAGATACGTACAACACCTCTGTAAATGTCATTTCTCATAATAATTACAACCAACTATTTACAGTATATGTGTATTTTAAGTGTTGGTGCTCTGTGTAATACTGGGCGTCCTCTAAATTATAATTCTGTGGATGACAAGTTATCCACCAGGTATTACCCACTAATTTACCATTAAATTAAACCAATTAAGACATGACATATCATTAAATCATGTATTTACTTGGATTTACTTCAGGCTTTAAACAGTTTTCAGCCATTTGACAGGTGGTGGTTGTTAAAGCTGGAAAAAAAACAAAAAAACAGCCTAATAGAAATCTCCTGAACAGTATTTAGTGTGTGTGTCAAACAAATAAAAATACTAATCAAAACAAACCGCAATTAGCCTCGATTTAATAGTATAAGATTCTGAGGAGGAATCACAGTTCAGGATGTAAAGTCTAATGCTTCAGCAGATGAGACACGGGAAGATTTATTTATATACGAGTAAAATAACTGCAACTACAAATAAATTAAATACCTGTTACTGTGTGAATATTCTGACTTGGACGTGGTTGTTGTTGTTGTTACCTTGAAAAGATCATTAATAACTGTACAGAAACTGAATTTAACATCTGGCATGTTCACAGTGTTTAATCTCCGTAGACTTTTATTAATGCTTATACACTGTGAATGTTAATGATTAGGAGTTATTGCCACAAAGAATGACATTAACAATTAATACTCGGAATAAATAGCTTTCATTGTGGGAAGAAATTAAACTATTGTTTTCTCCTAATGTTTGCAGAATGAATCAGTAAGTGATTGTCTTTTTTTTTTTTTTTTTTTTTTTCACATATTTATTTTTGCCTTATACTGTACAAGTGACTGCCTAGATGCGCAGATGTCTTTCTATTCAGCACCATCTGCCCTTAAAAACATACTCGGCTTCATTTTAGGAAACATAGGTCTGAAGACCAACATAGACAACAGTTTCACAAGATGAGCAGAAGACTCGCAAAGAACTAACACTGCCAAGAACTAAAAGTCAATATATTGTTTCATTGCAACACAATTCCCCAGCAACAGAGCTCCTTTCCCACCAATATGGACTGAAAGTAGGTCTCAAAAAGCACTAGAAACTGTCTTTTTTCCTCTAATCTCTATCTGTTCTGTTTGCTGCTGTGCAACAACTTATATTGATATGAACTTAAGCCTAATCCTTTTGTTTGTTTTTGTTTTTTTTTTTAACCCCTGAGACATTATTCCAGGTAAATGTGCATCTGTTTCAGTGTCATAAAAGCTGCTGTGAGTATGTGTTTGTGTTCCTTTTCTTCAGTGGTTTTGTTTTACTGTGTGTTTTAGGGTCAAAACAGGTGGAATAACAGAAAAAGAAAAAAAATGGAATTGAGGTTCGACAGGTTTTGTAAATAAGGCACTTAGAATGTACATCAGTAAAAGATTTAGGATGTTGAACAGGAACTGTGAACTGGAACACACTGAACACACTTTTTTTTTTTTTTTTAAATCAGTCCAGCGGCTTTCTAAGACCTGGTTGGACTCCAAAAAGCAGTTACATGCTCAAAACTCAGTAAGAGCACGGAAAAAAAAAAAAAAAAAAAAAGGAAAATCACCATGATACTGCAAACAACAGTAAGAACAAAACATAATGTGCTGCACACTTTGATGTGATTTTTTTTTTTCTCAAAAAACCTGATGTATACAATTAGATACATGCAATACACAGATAATCCACCAGGGGGAGGAGTTTATTCACCAGAGGCCTTTAGTGACACTACAAGACTGACATTAAAGAGGAAGGAGGAAGAACTTCGACAGTTTTGAAAAGGAATTACCAATGTGTTAGACATGTTTGTGTTATATTATGTTTTCCTTTGTTCAAAAATAACATAATGAAAAATAATATTAAAATATTTGAGCACTCATACACAGTAGTAGTAGTAGTAGTAGTAGTTTATTTGGTCGTTAATTACTGTAAACAACAAACAAAACCAACATATCGATTGCTCCATATACAATGTGACCGAAAGGGTTTTGGTTGAAGTTCAGACCTATTTTGCCTAATCCTATTTACAATTAACACAATGTTTTCACATGAAAACAAACAAACAAACAAAAATTCCAATGTAATCATTGCTAAATGTACAACAGAAGAAAATACATATTTAATTGATTTCAGGTAAATCATGTCTTTATCTGAATTACCAATATTGATCCTAGTCTTTTAAACAAGTATTTTCTTTAGTCAATCCTGACCCCTATATTTTTGAATAATAGTTAATTTTTACATCTTTTAAACAGTTTTAATTCTTTTAGACTGTTTGAATCAATATCGATATAGAAATTGATATTTGAAAAAAACATTTTTTTGGTTCAGAAGGACCAATAAAGGCTCCGGTTAAAAAAAAAAAGGAGGTATTTTCTGTCAATGATTTAATGGTTCAGGCTTTACAGGGTTAAATCCAGTGAATGTCTCCTCAAATCAAAACCAAAGGTGGTGCAGTGAAATACTGCATGTGCAGCTTTTTTTTTTTTTTGGCTGGGCAGTGTATTTACTTTGCCACTACAGCTACACTCCTGATAAGGGATGCACCGATACCACTTTTTTCCAGACCGAGTATGAGTACTTACATTTGAGTACTTGCCGATACCGAGTACTGATCCTAGTCCTTAATAATCCCATTCCAGTTGTTAGTTCCTTTTGTAAATGTGCTTTATTGTCGTTGTCATTAGTCTGACTGGAACAAAGTGCTGCTACTGACATTTAATGTGTTGGAATGAGCGTTTGTCAGTTAATCCACCAGGGGGCGCCGCTCTGAATTAACCATACTGGACAAATACCACAAAGAAGAGGAACGTTTTTGAGAAGAAGAACGTCAGTAATAACAAACATGGAGACGACACAGGGAACACTACTGTGATACTAATGTTGCAGCGTTTTTGCAAGTAAGATTTATTCGCAAAGTTTCAGCAGGAAAAGAGAAATAAGTGATAAGTTTGGTTTTCACTTCCACTTGCAGCGGTCCGCACCGCTCCGTACCCCTCTCTGTCTGGGTACTCATCCTCCATCAGCTGGAAAACAGATGGAATGTAGTCAGATTACAGACAGAAGACTGCGTCTGTATCTGTCTGTGTCTGGAACGGTACTGTCAGTCAGCCTTACTTTTATCACCGTCATTTATTTTAAAAAATCTCCACACTCTTCACACTCCACACATTATTCCTCCTCCTCGTACCTGCTGCACTGAACTGGGAATGGCACACGACAGTAAGTATCATTTGTATCGGATTACTTTTACGAGTACGAATACGAGTACACACACTGGGTATTGGAGGCGATGCCTGATACTCGTATCAGAATGGGTGCATCCCTACTCCTGATACTGATGGTAAAACATTAAAAAAAGGCTGAGGATTTGTCCCGTCTCCTCCCAAAGCTGGTCTGTTTTTCATGAGGATTAGTGTCAGCGTTAATAAGCAGAGAAAATATGAACGATCAGGACAGCCATTCCCCAGGATCACAGGTAATAATAACACTGCAGACACTATGCAACACTACATTCTCCAATCTGGGAGACGGGTTGAGTGTCAGGTCTGCTGGTTTCAGTCACACCAGTTAACACTTCTACAACCTTTACCTGCAGCGTTCCAAAACGTCTGTGTATTCAGTCCATCTGTTCAGGTGCACTGCAGAGCTGCGGGCATCTGGAAACCCCTCCCAGCTGATGTTAGTTAGTCTGGAAGCGGGGGGTACGCTTTTATCAGAGGGCTGACTTTATATCGACAGAAGAACATTTACGAAACGCTTTAAAAGCCATGAGCGACTGAGAATTGCAAATGAACCACAGTGCAGGTCTGTGGACTGTGGGAGGGAAGTTGGAGTACCCAGAGGAAACAAACCGAAGCATGTGGAGAACATGCACCATCTGCACCATCATGCTTCTCTGGCACCAAATTCTTTCCAATATGAGTTTGCATCAAGGGCATATGAGAAAAAGAAAGAGAGAGAGAGAGAAAAAAAAAAAGTTTTCTTGAGTGTTTTGCACCCACAGAACAGTCCTTTTGTACTGAGGCAGATGGCGTGCTGCAATAAAAATTGATTCTACAAAGCATTGTCCCAGAGGGAAAAAAACAGGAAAAAAAGTCGGCTTATAACGACCAAAACTGTAAATATTGTGCTTGTTCTATTACCAGTTGCAGGTTCACTACCCAACTTGGAGCAGAAAGAGCTGTTTAAACACATTCATTTGAGCAGAAATGGATTTGAAATACTGTGATACAATACTTTTTGTGTGTACTGTAGTTTGTCCAAGTGTATTTAGTTCATTTCTGCACGATTATGTTCACATCACAGCAAGGTTATTATCATTAACAAAAACTAACAAAATGACAAACTAGAATTGTAAAAACATTTTTGTTAACTGAAATAAATAAAAACTAGAATTAAAAGAAAAAAACAATAACTAACTGAAACTGTATTGTGTGTTTACAGAACTAACTAAAACGGATAAAAATTATGGATAAAATTCCGTTCGTTTTCATTTTTGTCAATGTCAGATTGATACGAAATTGATTTATTTCCCTCCAGCAATTTTAGCTGCTGGCACCATATGATATTTAAGGGTCCGTCACTTGTGTTCACTTGTGGTTTCCAGTCGTCTTCTGGTTCCCACTCTACCTGGAAACATGCAGACTAAAGCAGCAGAGTCCTGTCTGGGATTGATTTGAATACGACCACAGAGAAGAAGAGAAAAGAAACAACTAAACTAAAATTAATACTAAAACTAAGCATTTAGACCAAAACAAGAACTTATAAAACCTACCAAACCTGCCCTGAAAACTAATTAAAACAAACTGAATTAGAGAAAAAAAGTCAAAACTAAATAAAACTAAACTAGAATGAAAAATCCAAAACTATTAGAACCTTGCATCACAGATGGTTCTGCTCTTCTTGGACTTTAGATCATTTTTGCTGAGTTGCAAAGTGACACTTTCAGAACTAGGGAATGAACATGAAACAGACATTTAACCCATTATGTCTATATTTGGTCTCCTGGACTGTGGGTTTTACACAAAGGCTTTGGTTTAGTAGAATATTTGGCCAAACAGCACTTGGCTACGACGAATAAAACACGCACTTATGCACACAAATTCATAAGTGCTGTGTTCATATTCTCTGATCTAGTCTTTTATTTAAAACCATATTACACCTCATCATGCAATCTGTGGTAAATGAACAAAGTATTTTAGGTGAGCTTCTCGTCCTGGGAAATTAAAGCTGCAGGAGCTGAAATCATGGGGGATAGAAAGGAAGAATTTGGTAAAACGCACCTTCCTCCTGAACATCTGTCCTCTCATTCCAAATCAAAAGACTGAAGACAGTAAAAAAAAATAAATGAATAAATTATGTATTTGTATGTACATGCTTAACAATGTATGGTGTATGTTTAATTTTTGTATTTGTGCATAAATAACACACTTTATATTCATGCACTTTGTCCAAGTGACTGTCAGTTGATCTCTGGAGGCACCTGTCTCTTTATTACTCTTATTCATGTATTTTTTCTTTTCATTGCCTTTTACCTTGTACTGTCTTTTATTTATTTTTATGCTGAGCTCTTACAACTCATTTTTCAATGCAGTTTTTCCTGCAAATGGCAAATAAACTGATTCTGATTATTAGTGCTGTCAAACGATTAAAAGTTTTAATCGGATTAATGACAGGGTTGCTGTGGATTAATCACGATTAAATATCTTTAATTTTTAATTTATATCAATTGCGTTTCATGTTGCACGAGCAAACGGAGGAAAGAAGAGACTATATATATGCACTTAACGTGTTTGTCGCAAGGTGGGTGATGCGTTAGCTGAAGTGTGAGCAGAATCCCCGACTAATGTATGCTTCGTGTTAATGTGGTGTTTGAAGCTGGAAGTGCTTCAGTGAAATGAAAACTCCTTCCTGCAGAGTGTGGATAATACTTTATGTCAATCAACTGTTCCGTCTTGGTTTTTTTGTCCTCATATTTCCATCCAGCATGCTGTTTAGCATCTCCCATCTTTATGGGTTGGTTCCGCTGCCTGTCACCACTGGATCAACTGCCCATCTGTGCATGTGGTAACTAGTGTTGGGCAAATTATGTTTAAAAAGTAATTAGTTATAGTTACTTGTTACTTTCCCAAAAAAAAGTTATCAAATTAGTAACAGAATTACTCCTTCATAAATGTAATTAGTTACCAGGGAAAGTAATTATTACATTACTTTTTTGAAAAACCTTCAAATATGTAAAAGGAAACTGATTTTTGAGCGTGTTTCATGGGTTAGTTGTATAGAGTAGAACAGCAGACAGGTACTGAAGACCAGGACTGTGGTGAGGCTGGGGTCCACCAGGGCCAGGGTGGGGTCCACCAGGGCCAGGCTGGGGTCCACCAGGGCCAGGCTGGGGTCCACCAGGGCCCGGCTGGGGTCCACCAGGGCCAGGCTGGGGTCCACCAGGGCCCGGCTGGGGTCCACCAGGGCCAGGCTGGGGTCCACCAGGGCCCGGCTGGGGTCCACCAGGGCCAGGCTGGGGTCCACCAGGGCCAGGCTGGGGTCCACCAGGGCCAGGGTGGGGTCCACCAGGGCCCGGCTGGGGTCCACCAGGGCCAGGCTGGGGTCCACCAGGGCCAGGCTGGGGTCCACCAGGGCCCGGGTTTTCCCCCACATAAGTGCATTTCTGCATTTATCAGAAGAAGATGCTCCTCCAGTTAATCCCACATCTCCGCTTTTTTCAGTGGCTCCTCTCTGATCCAGCAGGAAATATGTTCAGTCCAGTCAGTCGGACTCACTGATAACTCCTCCCCTAAGTTAAACTGCACACGTAGCTGTGTTCAAGTGCATGGGGTGTGCTGGGACAACTCAAACTCGTGGATGTCATTAGTCGTTCAGGTGAAGGCAGCGTGGACAACTCAGACTCATGGACACACAGGTGAAGCATGAAGGCAGTGTGGGTAATCTGAATAGAAGAACGGCTCGTAAATGAACGACTCGCAACAAATCGGTTCTTATCATTCACTGAAAAGAGCCATTCAAAAGACTAGACTCGTCCGCGAACATCACACCATTCGTGCCTGGCTGAGCGAGTCAGAACAGATATCAGCTGTTCGATATCAGTGCATAATAACACACCACATTTCGCTGAAGGTGACGGTGTTGTAACATTTCAAATTGTAATTCATTAGGTTACCTGTTACTGGAAAACAATAACGGTATTCTGCCCTACAAGAATGAGAAGGTGCTTCTAATAGAGTGAATGCACATCCGTCACTTCCCCCCAGGCCACGCCCCTCTCAGTCAGACTGAGCGGCAAAAACAAACCGGCTCAACATGGCGGAGTATAGCAGGAACTCCAGCCAGAGCAGAAAACTGTGGAATATCAGATGGAATTAAAGCCAACTGGACTGGACATGGGTCCATCCAAGCTACCAAACAACCAGTGTTCTACCAACACTGATCTGGGACAGAAATCACCTATCCTGACATTTACATGAACCTGAGTTCAAAGGCTGAAAGCATCCAACAGACCCAGAGTTGTGTCCATCCTGGTCCTGGTTCATTAGAGGATTCCAGCTGGTGAGTGCTTTCATTCAACATACTATTGTTTTGGAGGTTTTGTGTCAGTGCAGACGGAGTTTGTTGGCGGTGATTTGGGCGGTAAAGGCCCAGCAGTAGTGCTCACAGTTCACTACTGATTTACTGGAGTTGAACCCTTAGTACTGACCCAAGTGAGTGGATGATCTACTGGTACTGTGGAGATTTAAGGAGAGTTCCCATCAAATACTGGATCCAACACAGATCCAACAGCTGTGTGCTAGAGGAGCCCCTGATCTGGAAAACTAGGTTAGCCTCAGTTTAAGCTACTTTACATGATGATGGATTAATCCATGTTAATTTTGACAGCCCTTCTCTCTCTCTCTCTCTCTCTCTCTCTCTCTCTCTCTCTCTCTCTCTCTCTCTCTCTCTCTCTCTCCCTCTCTCTCTCTCTCTCTCTCTCAGGGCTGTCAAACTCAATGTCTTCCTGGTTCCACATTCAGCCCAATTTCATCTGCAGTGGGCCGGACCAGTACAATAACAGCACTACAGCCAATAAATAATGACATCTCCAAACTGTTTTAGAGCAAAAAATAACATTCAGTGATGCCAATATTTACATTTACAAACTATCCAAACAAAAAGGATATGAATAAGCTGAAGAAAATGGAATTTGTTAAGAAATATAAGTACAATTTTATCAATATTCTGCCTCGACTTATCATTTATACACATGCATTACAGATCAGATCCACAAAGGCACAAAACATTTAGTAACAGGCAGAATATTGTTAAAATTACACTGAATTTTCTTTAGACATTTCAGGTTGTTCATATTTGTTCAGGTTATTCACATTTTATTGTTACAGGACAGTTTGTTGATGTAAACATTCTCATAATGTAATATTTTTTGCACTAAATCAAAGACAAAAAAATGTTGTCATTATTTATAGGTTATTATGATATTATTTTTGAGTTCGATGCCCTAACTTGCACTTTGCAAATTCATCCCGCGGGCCGGATCTGAACCTTTGGCAGGCCAGTTTTGGCCCCCGGGCCACATGTTTGACACCTGTGATCTATCTGGATGGCCTAATACAGTTCAATGCTCTTATGGAAAAGTGAGGCCAGAGTAGATTTTCTTCTGCCTGAAAACACAGAGAAAGAACAGATGTAGAAATCCTGCCTCGTCTCAGACCACTTGAATTACAATATGCTGAACGGTAATTATGGACTTTAATCAGTTATGTATTATTAAGTAATTACGGCCTAGTGATGCTATAAAAACTAACAAGCGCTGCAGCTCCGACCAAAGGTTCAGACTCACGGCTAATATAAAGTTTACACAGAAAAGCAGAAATTATTATGTCCATTCCTTTTATTGAATTTATAAAGCTGGTCACAGTTCTGTTTAAAGAACCTCAATCATCACACACGTTTTCCACTCCAAGTATTGGATAAATGGATGTTGACGCTCCTTTAATAAATCACTGGCACAGCAATGAAAGCGAGTGCATCGTAACACACAGAACTGGGAGTTCCACTGGAGGGTTACGGAAAAGAAGTGTTTCATTGGAATCACAAACACAAGAAAATCTGCTCATTAGGGAAGGTTACTGGGGTGAGGAGAGCGGTTCAGAGCTGAGGTACTTATAAAAGACTCAGACAATGCAGTAGAAAGGCAGAAAAGCTCATAAGATTCTCCTCCAACAACATCACACGTGTCCTTAAACAACCATTATACACAGTCGCAGCCATTTATACATTTGTGTTATTCACAGATTCTGTGTTTGCTTGCACTCATGCTTTAAATGTCACTGAAT
The DNA here is from genome assembly GCF_902148855.1 of Sphaeramia orbicularis. Lineage (NCBI taxonomy): Eukaryota > Metazoa > Chordata > Actinopteri > Kurtiformes > Apogonidae > Sphaeramia > Sphaeramia orbicularis. The sequence continues at coordinate 49,384,560 of NC_043973.1, forward strand.
GTTTAAAAATATCTACTTACCCGTTCAATGTCCACACTAACAATATGTCTAAACAGATATTTTCCTCCATTGTTCTTTTAAAAAATACATAAATAAATTCTACCACCGCAACCTTTGTTTTATTGAATATTTCGGTCCATACAACAATACAAAAAATGACAATAAACCAGTGTAAGTTCTAAGACAAACTGTAGATCTCATGGATAACAGTGGACATAGCAGACACAGACGATTCAGTCTGTCATGCAAGGTTATTATTGTTAACGAAAACTAATGAAATGACCAAAACTAGAATTGAAAAAACTTAACTAAAATAAATAAAAACTATTATTAAAAGAAAAAAACGATAGCGAACTGAAACTGTATTGTGTGTTTACAAAACTAACTAAAACATATAAAAATTATGGATAAAATTCCCTTCATTTTCGTTTTTGTCAATGTCGGATTGATACGAAATTGATTTATTTCGCTCTAGGAATTTTAGCTAGCACCATACGGTACATCACGGTCCGTCACTTGTGGTTTCCAGTCGTCTTCTGGTCCCCACTCTACCTGGAAATATGGAGACTAAAGCAGCAGAGTCCTGTCTGGGATTGATCTGAATAAGACCACAGAGAAGAAGAGAAAAGAGACCACTGAACTACAACTGAACTACAACTGAACTACAACTAAACTACAACTGAACTACAACTAAACTAAACTACAACTGAACTACAACTAAACTAAACTACAACTAAACTACAACTGAACTACAACTAAACTAAACTACAACTGAACTACAACTAAACTAAACTACAACTAAACTACAACTGAACTACAACTAAACTACAACTAAACTACAACTGAACTACAACTGAACTACAACTGAACTACAACTAAACTACAACTGAACTACAACTGAACTACAACTAAAATAAAACTAAAATAGAACTAAGCATTTAGAAAAAAATGAAAACTAATAAAAACTAGCAAACCTGCTCTAAAAACTAATTAAAACTAACTGAATTAGAGAAAAAAAAGTCCAAACTAAATAAAACTAAACTATAATGAAAAATCCAAAACTATTAGAACCTTGCTGTCATGAACAGGAGCTACAACAACTTCAGTTCTAAACTGAAGTTACATTAACCCTTTAACCTCTGACGTGTCTATGGTGAGCCTTCTGTATGTAGGATTTATTTTAAATAGTCCTAAAAATTAAACTGTTTGCTCAATTGGACAAATTTCAGTGTGCTTTGAGAATAGACTTTGCACTTACCGTAGACATCTGAGCATGCTCAGTGCACCCCCATCACTCAGAGCAGTGAAACTTGCTGTAAAAATACAGGTGTTTTTTTTGTTTGTTTGTTTGTTTTACAGTTTTCCTTGTCATTTTTCAATGTGATATCATGAATTACGTACAGATAAATCGGCACTTTTAATTGGCGTGTTATCTGTACGCATTATAAGCTTTCCACGTACGTTCACGATGCGTAAAATAACACACGATTAGCAGTTAGGTTAGGTTTAGGGTTAATGATTAGCACGGTTACGGTTAGGGTTTTGGATATGGATATGTAAACCAGAGAGCTTGGCGTACACTGACACGTGATCAAATGGTGTTAAATAACACGCAAAAGGATGAAAATGCGTACGAATAGCACGCCAAATGCCATAAGAGCTGGCATGACACAATGCGATCTCATGAGATCAATACACATTTTTTTGTTTTTACTGTTGCTTGCAGTGTTGTCAGGATTTTTCATTTGTTTATTGATTGATTGATTATATATATATATATATATATATATATATATATATATATATATATATATATAATTGATTATTGTTTTTTACTGTGTTTTTACCGAGGTTTGACTGTGTAACTGCTTTTTGAAGTTCAACCAGGTGCCAAAAAGCAGCCGGACTCTCACTGAAGTAGTGTCTCAGGGTTTTTGGGGTTTTTTTGCATTGTTGAAGTCTCATTTTAGTTAAGTGGCCACATTAAGCCCAGTTTGATCTTCAGTGGGCCAGGCCAGTAAAATTCTAACGTAATAGTCTATAAATGATGCCTTGGCTGCTAATATCTTCAGTATACTTATAATCCCACAGGTCGGATTGGACTCGTTGACATCTGTACTTCACATACTGACCTCATTGTTCTGCAGATCATACACTGATTTGATCACACACCTGGATTTGATGTTTCTTGTGCAGGTTCATTATACAAACCAATAAATTAATCTCAATTTTCCTGAACACATGGATTCCCACAAAATCCCCTTGGAAAGTGTTCATTCTTTTCTGACCTAAAACACAGTTTACATGTGGATTTGAGGCCCAAACATGGAGAAAAAAAAAATCTAATTTCCAAATATCCAATCTAAAACCAATAAGACACGTCCATTTGAATAACTGAACTTCTTAAAATCCACAAAACTAAATAAGCAGTAAGTGTCATATGTTGAGACAGGTAGAAGAATGAGCAGACAGACGCACACGGAACACTTTTAATGACTGCGAATAGATGACATTATCAAAAATGAGAAAAAGTTGATGAGTAGTGTCTGAGTACTTTTTGAAGCACTTAACCTTTAAAGACCTTTTTTGTGGTGAGTTCCAGATGAATTTTTCTCTACATTTCACCTTTCCTAAGTGATTTATCACATTTTATTATTTTATTCTCTCCATGTTCAAGTGAAAATCGGATATTTCCTTATATTTCATTTACTGAACATGTAAATAAAAGCCCAGAGTAAATTGAAAGCTGAGAAAAACTGACGCAAAGCAACTTTTTTCTGCAAAACATAACATTAACTGAAGATAAAAACATGCATCTGTAACAGGGGTGTCAAAGTCATTTTAGTTCAGGGACCACATTAAGCTAAACTGGATCTGCAGTGGGCCGGACCAGTGAAATAATAACAGAATAACATATAAATAATGTCAACTTCAAACTTTCCTCTATGTTTTAGAGCAAAAAAAGTACAATTATGTAATGAAAATGTTTATATCTACCAACTATCCTTTAAAACACAGGTGTCAAACATGTGGCCCGGGGGCCAAATCTGGCCCGCCAAAGGTTCCATTCCGGCCCTGCAGGATGAAAGTGCATAAATGAACCTGAACAGTCCAGGTTGAACAAATCCTTTTGGTTCAGGTTCCACATACAGACCAATGTGACCTACAGTCAAAATAACAACACAATAAACCATGAATAATGACAACTGCAAATTTTCTTTGTGAAAAATTATGTGGAAAAAATTTAAGTTAAAAAAATAACATTACACTGTGAAAATATTTACAAAACTATTCTTTCACAATAAAATGCAAATAAATACATTAAAAAACAAAACAAAAATGAACAACCTGAAATGTGCAGTTTGAACAATATTCTGTCTGTTCCTAAATGTTTGGTGCATTTATGGATCCACTGGGATCTGCAGTTGTGTTCAGAATAACAGATGGAATATTGGAGAAACTGTTCAAATTTTTGTTCCAAACTCCAAAATTTTAACAATATTCTGCCTCTTCCCAAATGTTTATGGAACACTGTGTAAATGTACATGTAGAAATAATAAGTCGAACCGTAATATTGTTAAAATTGCACTAATTTTTCAAATGAAATTTCTGTTTTTTCAGGTTATTCACATCTTTTTTGTAAAACATAAACATTTTCATAATTTCATTGTTTGGGGTTTTTTTTGTACTAAAACCAAAAGAAAAACTTGGATTTGTCATTATTTATAGGTTATTAAGTCATTATTTTACTGGTCTGGCCCGCTGCAGATCAAACTGGGCAAAATATGGAACTGAACCCAAATGAGTTTGACAGGCCTGCTTGAAAACAATGTGAATAACGTGAACAAACTGAAATTTCTTAAGAAAACTAAGTGCAATTTTAACAATATTATGTCCCAGTTTGTCATATCCACATGTAAATACAACTTACAGATCACAATGGATCTACAAATACACAAAACATTTAATAACAGGCAGAATATTGATAAACTTGCATTTCAGACATTTCAAAATGTTCATATTTTTTGTGGTTATTTGCGTTTTTGTGAAATAATAGTTTGTTTTAGTGTAAATACAGTACAATTACATGAAAATATTTACATTTACAAAGAGAAAAATGTGAAGTTGTGAGTATTTATAGGTTATTATGATTGTATTTTACTGACCTGACCCACTTGAGATTAAATTGGTCTGTATGCGGAACCTGAACAAAAATGATTAATATCGTCAGTGTAATTTTTGCATTTCACAAATTCATCCCGGGGGCCAGACTGGACCCTTTGGTGTGTTTAAAACCTCTGATCTATCTATAACCTCTGTCATTTATCAAACTCCATGGGTTTGATTTTTTAATCAGTGTTGTAGAAGATGACAGTGTTTCCACGTTCACTACAGAGCCTCTGAAAGTCCAAATGGGTCACATCTGATCAGCATGAAAAGCTGAAAAACTGCAGTTTACCTGAATTATTTACAAGTATTGATAGGATTAGTGGTTAAAAATGTATTAAACATTTCAGATCAGTAGATGCTTTTGGTCAATGGTAGCTTTCAAGGTCTTTGAGGGTTAAAAGTGTTTATTCTTTCTATGTGTGTGTGTGTGTGTGTGTGTGTGCTGCAGCTTTGGCAATATTTAACACAATTATACAGCTATGGAGACTCTGAAAAATGTACCTGGAACAGTCTGAGGTGAGGACATGGAAAGATAAATGAGCTCAAAGCCCCGTCCCTATGTTGGACAAACATGAAGTATATAGAACATACTCTCCATCTCTATATTTGCATTATAAATCCAGTCCTTTTGGGTCTGTAATTGTAAGGCGATGGGTGTAAATGGAGGACAGAGTGTTGCTGTCGGCTGCTTTGACTCTCAGCTTCGGAGCAAAGTCAGCTAAACTGGTTTTAAAGCGTCTCCCAGAGGACCGACAAAGTGGCGCTCAGCGACAGTAACACCAGAAGAAGATATTTTTACATTATATTTTTGGAAATCTGATGTCTTATATGCACTCACACATTAGTCTTCACCAGTGTCATGCAAGTTACCTCCAAACTATAATCCATTACAGATTACTTGTTACTGTTATTTAAAAGTAGGAGGTCTTTTGTCCCTCTGTACAGGTCATCACTAGTGGCCGGGGGGTTCTGGGTCTCAGTCATGATCACATAAGGACTGATCCAATGTGACTGTGGAATGTCTACCTTATCTATGTCCTTTTACTTTTTTTCGAACTACCTGCTACGTCACTTTAGATCACAGCTGTCAAACATGCGGCCCGGGGGCCAAATCCGGCCCACTAAAGGATCCAGTCTGGCCCGTAGGATGGATTTGTGAAATACAAAAATGACACTGAAGATGTTAACAATCGCTAATGTCAAAATCATTTTTAACCCTTTCACGCATAGTGGTCACTATAGTGGACAGTTCTTCTCCAGCTGTTCTCTTGTATATTCATGGGTTTACTTGTTTTAGTTCCATATCAGCCAACACAGTGGACGCTGATGCACCATCTCATAAACTGACATTCATACCATTACTGTAACTTTGCTGTTGTTGATTGGTTCTTGAGTGGAAATCAATTGTTAATTGTTATTTTTTGCATATTATCTCCATGAAGTGAGTAATAACTAGTATTAGAATATGTTCAAATGTGAGAAAACATCAGATTAGCAGCATTAAACATGGTTTCATTTCAGTGTTTTCATATCACTTTATCATATTTGGTTTTAAACACGTTTCTTTGCTTCAAGAATAAAATTCATGGTGTAGCTGAGTGAACATTTTTGTAAATCTATGAAAAAAAAATCTCAATCTCATTGGTTTTTCATGCCCAAGGAGGAATCAAAACACTCAAAAACAAAACAAAACAAAAAAAAACCCCTCAACTATAAGGTTCTCATAATTCATGCATGAAAGGGTTAATTCAGATTCCACATACAGACCAATTAGATATCAAGTGGGTCAGAACCAGTAAAATACTAAGATATTAAACCTAGAAATAATGAAAACAGCAAATTTTGTCATTGTTTTAGTGTAAAAAAGTAAAATTACATGAAAATGTTTATATTAAAAAATGTTATTTCACAAAAAATGTGAATAACCTGAAATGTCTTTAGAGAAGTAAAAGCAATTTTACCAATATTCTGCCTGTTATGAAGTGTTTTGTGTGTTTGTAATTGTAATGTAAGTTGTAATGCACATGTGTAAATGATAAACTGAGACATAATATTGTTAAAATTGCACTTGTTTTTCGTAGGATGTTTCCAGTTGTTCGTGTTATTCAGATTTTTGTAGATGTAAACATTATCATAATTTAATTAGACTTTTTTTCACTGTTATTATTTTACTGGTCCGGTCCACTTTAGATCATATTGGGGTGAATGTGGAACTGAACTAAAATGAGTTTGACAGCCCTGCTTTAGATCATTTTAAATCACTTGAACCCTTTCATGCATGAATTATGAAAAAAGTTTCTAGATAAATTTTAGATTGGTGTTATTTCTCAAAATTACGCTAAAAATGCATTTTGATTTTTTTTTTAAATATGGTTTTATTAAGAAGATATTTAACCTCCTGAGACCCAGGAAAGTACAAGTTTTGGCTTTTTTTTAATTCAATAATTGCCTATATTGGAAACATCATGATGCAACAGTTTTTTCAGATCCTTTTTTTTTAATGTATGGAATGTCCTTTGCGGTGGACAGTTTCATTATTATTATTATTATTATTTTTTTTTTTTATTGTATAAACTCGTGAACCTCTTGTCCATCTGTGGACAGTAAACCCATGTCTGGGTCTGAGGAGGTTCACTGCAGCAGATCCCAGATCAGTCCACATTCTCCAGCTCAGATGACCCTTTAGTTCATCATGTGTCTGTACAGACTGAACCCATGTGGTTTGGACATAAATGTATTGAGGTCCGGATTGAGGACAGATAGAGGTCCGTGAGCGTGGGGGAAGGGTCAACCCAAGTCACATCGCCCCCCCACCCCACGTCACAAATTTGTTTTCGATGTGCAGCAGATAGTCAGTGATAAGCGGAGGGGAGCTCACTTTCACTTTATCCCAGCTTTATCTACAGAACTGTTTATAACCCACCTGGTCCTCCACATACAGGTCCATGACGTTACTTGTAGAAGTACGTCGACCCGTGCCCCCCCCCCCCCGCCGTCCCAGAAATTTTTCGGACATGGGGGAAGCCAGTAGGCTGATGATGCCGTTACTGAGGCTTTGACAAACCCTGCCTTACACTACTGCATTACAGCAAAAAGTAATCTGTTACTGTAATGCAGGGCTGTCAAACTCATTTTCTTTCGGGGGTCACATTCAGCCCAATTTAATCTGCAGTGGGCCAGACCAGTACAATAATAACATGACAGCCCATAAATAATGACAAGTCCAAATGGTTTTAGTGCAAAAAATGACATTCAACTATGCCAGTATTTACATTTACAAACTATCCAAACAAAAAGGATGTAAATAACCTGAAAAAAATGAAATTTATGTTTAAAAAAATATAAGTACAATTTTATCATTATTCTGCCTCAACTTATCATTTATACACATGCATTACAGATCAGATCTACAAAGGCACAAAACATTTAGTAACAGGCAGAATATTGTTAAAATTGCACTGAATTTTCTTTAGACATTTCAGGTTGTTCATATTTGTTCAGGATATTCACATTTTATTGTTAAAGGATAGTGTGTAAATGTAAACATTTTCATAATTTAATGTTTTTTGCACTAAATCAAAGAGAAAAAATTGGTGTTGTCATTATTTATAGGTTATTATGATATTATTTTTTGAGTGTGATGCCCTAACTTGTGCTTTTCAAATTCATCCTGCGGGCCGGATTGGAACCTTTGGACTGGAACGTTTTTGGCCCCCGGGCCACATGTTTGACACCTGTGCTGTAATGCATTACTTTTGAAACGCACTACTCCCAACACTGGTCTTCACACTGAAACCAGCAAACATCCGTGTGGAGAAATCATCTCACAGCATTTCCGTTTGATTCATGACGCTTCTGTATCCCACCAGTCTGAGTGTGTGAGTGATGGGCCATTGATAAGTGCAGCAGTTGAAGGCAATCACCATTTAAATGGGTTTCTATTGAAATGTCAGGCTCTTATTGCGCCCTTGCCCTTAGAGTTTATAACACGGAGACGGTAAAACGACCGACAGGAGAAACTTGTTTGACCTTGAAATAGAAAATATAATGGTCACATGAACCGGTTAACCTGAAAAGAAGCATCAGATGAAGTCAATAAAAAGCAAAAATGGAAAGAAATAACTGCGGTTGTCAATAGCTTTGACAGCAACAAGCAGCAGAGGTTTGACTATTTCATTCAGAGGTGTCAAACATAAGGTCCGTGGGTCAAAACCAGACGGCTGAAGGGTCCAATCTGGCCCGTGGGATGAATTTGTTAAATGTTGTCCATGAAGTTGGAATAATTTATTTTTCAGACACATTCCTCTTTTTATTCCTATTTCTACACATCATTAATCATCTGTAATCAGGTTTAATAATTACATACTGAGTCTGTTACACTTTGTCCATGAAGAATAAAACAGTCTCAGTCATTTCATGAAAAGAAATCCAATTATTTTATTCCAACTTTATAGGTAACAGTATAATGACATAATAACCTATAATCTCCAAATTATTTGACTTCAAACTTTCTCTTTGGTTTAACCCAGGGGTGTCAAACATGCGGCCTGGGGGCCAAATGCGGCCCGCCAAAGGGTCCAGTTCAGCCCCTGGGATGTTTTTGCCAAGTGCAAAAATTCCACAGTCTTGAATTGAATTAAGCTAAAAAAATAAAAATAAAAAAATTTAGTTTGAATTAAGGAAAAAATCTTGAATTAAGCCCCCAAAAAATCTTCAATTAAGTAAAAAAAAAAAAAAAAAAAAAAAATCAAATTTAGCAAACAATTTTGAATTAAGCCAAAAAAATGTAGAATTAACTACTTAAATTTTTGTTCTTTGTTTTAGTGCAAAAAATAACATTAAATTATGAAAATATTTACATTTACAAACTATCCTGTAACACTAAAATGTGAATAACCTGAACAAATATGAACAACCTGAAATGTCTAAAGAAAATTCAGCACAGTTTGAACTCTTTTCTTCCTGTTCCTCAGTGTTTAGTGTCTTTGCAGATCTGATCCATGATGCACATGGACTAATGAGAAGTGGAGGAAGAATATTGTTAAAATTGCACTGAATTTTCTTATGTTTTTTAATTTAAATTTCATTTTTTTCAGGTTTTTTTTTTTTTTTTTGGATAGTTTATAAAAGTAAGTATTTTCATAATTTAATGTTTTTTTTTTTTTTACACTAAAACAAAGACAAAAATTTGCAATTGTCATTATTTATAGGTTATTCTGTTTTTATTTTTCTGGTCCGGCCCACTGCAGATCAAATTTAGCTGAATATGGAACTGAACTAAAGTGAGGTTGACAGCCCTGCTCTAACCCATAAAGGCCCAAACAGCCACTGGTGACAAAAATCATCTACTGATCTAAACTGTTTAATACCTGTTGATCCATTAATCCTATCAATCCATGTAAATAACTGATGTAAAATACAGTTAGTCATCTTTTCATGGTCATCAGATATGACCCATTTAGACATTCAGAGGCCCTGTAGTTACCGTGGAAACACCGTCATCTTCTACAACACTCATTCACCAATAAAACCCATGGACTTCAATAAATGATAGTTTTTGGAGATGCTTGTTCTTACATTCAGTTAATGATATGTTTTACTGAAAAAGTCACTTTTTCGTCAGTTTTCTCTGTTTCTGATATAATAACCCTACATTTTACTTTGAGCTTTCATAAACATCTATATGATCAGTGAATTAAATATAAGAAAATACATGATTTACACAGAAAACACAAAATACAGAGGATAATATTTTAATAAATGGTGATAAATCACTTAAGAAAGGTTAAACGTAGAGAAAAATTCATTTGGGAACTGACACAAAAGTAGGTCTTCATGGGTTAATATGAAAAAAGTACAATTATATTATTAAAATATTTCTATTTACACACAATCCTGTCCTAAAGCATGTGAATAACCTGAACAAATATGAACAACATATCAGAGAAGTGCAATTTGAACAATATTATGCCTCTGAGTACATTTATATATATATATATATATATATATATATATATATATATATATATATATATATATATATATATATATATATATATATATATATATATATATATATATATTTGTATATCTATTGTGATTTATATGTAGAAATACACAAATGTAAATAATTAAATGACTCATAATATGGTTCAAATTGTAGATATTTTTCTGGTTTTACATGGTTATTCAGATGTTATTGGAAAGGATAGTTTGTAAATGTACATATTACTCCTATGTAATTCCATTTTCCATGTTCAAGTTGACGTGATCTACAGGTTTTTATGCTGTTATTTAACTGGTGGAGTCTGTAGTTGGGCTGGATTAACCCTTTCATGCACAGTGGTCACTCCAGTGGTCAGTTCTTCTCCAGCTGTTCTCTTGTATATTCATGGGTTTTGTTGTTTTAGTTCCAGATCAGTCAACACAGTGGACACTTATGCACCATCCCATAATAATACACTGACATTCATATCATTACTATAACTTTGCTGTTTTTGATAAACCTGATCTGCACTGACATGTTTGGGTGTAAATCAATTGCTAATAAAAATTGGGAATATGATAAAATGCAAAAAAAAACAAAAAAAAAACATCAGATTAGCTGCATTAAAAATGTTTTGATCTTGTATATCACTTTCTGATATTCAAAAATTAAACACATGGTGTCCAGCGGAGTGGACGTTTTTGGAACTCCACAAAAAATTATGAAGGTAGATTTGTTTCTTTATGCTTTAACCAAAAAAAAAAAAAAAAAAAATTCAATAAAAAAAAAATAAATAAATAAATAAATAATAAATAAAAATCACTTCAATCAAGGAAAAAAATGTGTTCAAATGCAATTTTTTTGGATCGTATTTTTTTTTTCATTCAAACACTTTTTTTAATTGAAAATTTTTTTAGTTAAAGCAATAAAGAAACAAATCCACCTTCATTAAAAAGAAACAGGTTTATTTAAAAAAAAAAATCAATTGCATTGCTTTTTCATGCCAAAGAGGAATAAAAACACTCAGGAAAAAAAATCTCGACTAAGGTTCTCATAATTCATGCATGAAAGGGTTAAAATAAGTTTGACATCCCTGATTTAATTTGTACATCAGTGATATATATAGGGGTGTAAGAAAATATTGGTTCTGCAATATATCACGATATTTTTATTCCACAATACTGTATCAATATTTTCAGATATTTATTCAAATGCAGATATTGTGGAGGTTCATTTTGGTTTTGTTTTTTGTTTCTATTTTATTTATTATGATTAAAGTCTCTTTTATTAAATAATGTTAGTTCCTTTGTTGGGATTGCACAAAAATAATATGATGTTAGTTGTGAACTAATAGAATCTGAACATTTGAACAGGATCTGAAACTGTAATGTCTGTAAAACAAAATGTCAGTTTGAACACAGGAACATTTGGTGATAGAACATTAGATCCTGTTCTGATCAAATAAAAATGTGTTTAGCATTTGTGCATGTTTCTGATGTAATTCAATTCCTCAAGGAAATAATCAATTTACAAAAAAGAAACAAACCAAAAAATTGCCTTTTTTAACAGTATCGTGATATATCGTGATATGTCGTATCGTGATCCTAGTATTGTGATTTGTATCGTATCGCCAGATTCTTGCCGATACACACTCCTAGTGATGTACAGCCTGTCTGATGCGGATCACAAAGATTTACACAAAGAAAAAAGTTGTCGAGCTTCAAAGTTACCACCGTGAAGAACACTGTGTAGGAGGCCGACATTATCCACGTACACTTCGGTTTGGATTATTTGATGACAGAGACGTAAACACACTTCACATAATGGAAAAAATGTCAACGCTTTATCGACTAATATTTGTTTTTATCCTATGAAACTGTTCCGTTTATTTTTCATGATTCATTCTAACGATGGTTCAGATAAATGCAGAGTCGTGCAGCAGCGTTCACACACACACACACACACACACACACAGGCCTGGAGCTGGTCCCACAGAGCCAGACAACACACGCTGGAGGGCCAGAGCATGACCTTTGACCTCCCAGTTGGCACATCACCATCCTGGATTCTGACTGCAGGGGTTTCAGAGAAATGAAACGAGATGTGTGAGTGGCACAGAGAAAGCGCTCTAGCATTAACAGGACTTTAAAAGAAAGAAAGGAAAAGGTCAAACACAGTCAAGGAACAGTTTTATGTCATTTAGCGCGAGTTTGAGTCCGAATTAACTATTTCAGACACATGCTGGGATTCTATTTTTTTTTTTTTTTTTTTTTTTTTAATATTGTAAACAGATGTCATAGTTTAATACAAGTCCAAAAAACATCTATATACTGCAGGTGGTTTACATTTCTTCTTGGTTTTCCTATATTTTTGTTTGTTTGTTTTAGTTAGTGCTGGACAAAATATTGTGACAGGAGCAACAAAGACAAACAAACCAACAAAAGAGAATTCATAAAACATACACCAGTGGTTCTCAAACTTTTTACAGTGGAGTACCCCCTGAAATATATATTTTTTAGCCAAGTACCCCTAACTTTCACTTCAGTATTTTTGATTGAAAAAAATTAGGTAAAATCTGTTCTTGTGCCAAAGGTGTCTGTGTTTTTTTTTTTTTTTTTTTTGGAAACAAACAACGTATATTTAACTTTAATATATTAAAAATGAAAAACAAACAAAAAAAATCTTTATAAGTACATTTTGTGTGCAAAATATAAACTGAAAAGTGCCCTCGTTCATTGATAAGAAAAATAAATGAATTGGTCATTAATGAATAAATTAACCTTTCATCGACAAAAAATAATATCTTAATTACTCAAATAAACTCATCTTGAATAATATAAAATAGAATTGTTCTTAAAATGTTACCTAAGCTTAGGAGGGGCTCAGAGTTTTTCAAACTATTAAACTGAAATAAGGTCAGGAGTGTCAATTTTATTATATGAATTTATTTATTGTGTTTTATTATTCAACATTAATTCTCATTATTTATTTTTTATTTTGTACATGATGACTTATTTAATGTATTTTTCCAAAACAGTTTCAAGCACCCCCTGGGCTTCTTCCAAGTACCCCCATTGGAGAAAGACTGACATAGACCATAAGCAAAACAAAGACAGGTGCAAACAAAGGGCTATTTACAAGTGTGTGTGTGTGTGTGTGTGTGTGTGTATATAAATGTGTGGTTATTTATGTTTTTTTTATTTCTCTTTATGAATCTGACTCTGATTCTCTCTCCCTCATGTTCATTCTGTTGGTTATTACATCGACCATAAACCAGACCTGAAACATAATTTAAGAATAACAATGAATCAATCATTTAACGAACATTAAACATGAACATTGATAAATAAACTCCATAAAGTACATGTTTGTTATCATCATAAATAATGTTCTAGAAGTATGTCAAAATTTAGAAAAATCTGAGAGGGTCAGGTGGGGACCACCTGATGAAAATATATGGAACTAGAAGCACTCGGAGAGCGCAGACCTCCGCCAAGGCTGATCAGTGGGCCCCCCCGTGGGCCCCCCCACCCCCGATCACCCCCAAAAGTTAATCATTTCTTCCTTATCCCATTTCCAACAAACCCTGAAAATTTCATCAAAATCTGTCCATAACTTTTTGAGTTATGTTGCACACTAACGGACAGACAAACAGACAGACAGACAAACAAACCCTGGCAAAAACAGAACCTCCTTGGTGGAGGTAATGACCCAGATGCAAAAACAAATTCCAAGCAAAATGCAAAAACTTAGAACTGTTCATATAATATAATGTCATTGTTCTGTCTTTATATACTTTTTTCAGTTGGTATATGTCATCATCAGGTACATCCTGGAGGGAAATATGTCTAAATTTCTCTTTTTTTAATTGGGTCTAAACAGTTGCAAAATGCCAGACACTAAAATGAACCCAGTTTCATAGACACACCCATTTACATGAGCTAAAAAAAGTGTCAGAATTACATATTTCTGACTTAAAGTAACCCTAAATGACATAAAAGTACATATTACAAAACTAACTAACTACATATAGTGGACTGAAGCCGACTGAACATGCCGTCTCCTATTCAGGTTCCAATGACAATGAAAACTGTCTCTTTAAGTGGTTTCTAATCTACAGAGAAGATCCAACTGGATTCCGTCGGCTCCATGTCCTTCCATCTATTATTCCATTATTTTTCTTGATGGTTTAGCCTTTTGCCATGATATTGTTTTCTGTATCAGTTTTGACTCCCTTAAGATTAAGATTAAGATATGGGTTATTGTCCCAGTGGGGAAATTGGTCTTGGGCAGAAGTATGGCATTGCAGCTGCAGAACAAATAAATGAACAAAAAAAAACAATTATAATACACGACTGTTATCTGATCCCAGTGTTAGCAGGCGGTAAACGCAGACACAACAAAACCACACACACAAAAACACAAAAGTTTTACAATTAAGATTGCATGTGTACAATATGTTCCTTAACCCATACAGACCCAAACAGCCCCCATCTACTATTTAAACTGTTTATTACCTGTTGAGCCTCTAATGCGATCAATCCATGTAAATAATCTGTGTAAAATACAGTTTGTCATCTTTTCATGGTCATCAGATATGACCCATTTGGACGTTCAGAGGCTCCGTAGTTACCGTGGAAACACCGTCATCTTCTACAACATTGGTTCACCAGTAAAACCCATGGAGTTGGATCAATGATGCTTATTTTATGTTCAGTAAATGATATATTTTGCAGACAAAGACACTTTTTCTTTAGTTTCCTCTGTTTTTTATTTAACCCTATAATGCCAAATGTATCATATTTGATACATGAGTTTTGAAGCCCTCTACACCGGGGTTTCAAACATGCGGCCCAGGGGCACAATGCGGCACGCCAAAGGTGCCATTCTGGCCCATGGGAGGTTTTTGCAAAGTCAAAAATTCCACAGTCTTGAACTGAATTAAACCAAAAAAATAGTTTGAATTAAGGAAAAAATGTTGAATTAAGCAAAAAAAAAAAAAAAACCTCTTCAATTAAGTAAAAAAAAAGTCTTGAATTAAGCAAAAAAAATCTTAAATTTAGCAAAAAATCTTGAATTAAGCAAATATTCTTGAATTAACAACTTAAATTTTTTTCTTTGTTTTAGTGCAAAAAATAACATTAAATTATGAAAATATTTACATTTCCAAACTCTCCTGTACCAGTAAAATGTGAATAACCTGAAATGTCTGTATTAAATTCAGTCCAGTTTGAACTCTTTTCTTCCTGTTCCTCAGTGTTTAGTGTCTTTGCAGATCTGATCCAGAATGAGTGGAGGAAGAAGACTGGGAAATTTGCACTTATTTTTCTTAAGAAATTTCAGTTTTTTCAGGTTATTCACATCTTTTTTGTTTGCATAGTTTATAAAAGTAAGTATTTTTATAATTTAATGGTTTTTTTTTCTTTACCCTAAAACAGAGACAAAAATTTGGAGTTGTTATTATTTATATGTTATTATGTTATTATTTCACTGTTCCGGCCCATGGGAGATTAAATCGGGCTGAATGTGGCCCCTAAAGGAAAATGAGTTTGAGAGCCCTGCTCAGTGGGATATTTTTCTCTTGGAAAAACCTGATGTATACAATTAGATACATGCAATACATGGATATTCCACCAGGGGGAGGAATTCATTCACCAGAGGCCTTTCCAGTGACGCTACAAGTCAATTCAAGTCAATTAACCTTTGTGGCAGTTCCCAAATTAATTTTTTCTCTCTATTTAACCTTTATTAAGTAATTTATCACTACTTATTATAATATTATCCTCCGTATTTTGTGTTTTTTCAGTGAAAATCATGTATTTTTTGATCTTTAATTTACTAATAATGTAGATGTTCATAAAAACTCAGATTAAAGTTGAGGATTATTCTATTGTAATCAGAGAAAACTGAAGAAAAAGTGACTTTTTCAGCAAAATATACCAATAACTTGAAGTAAAACCAAGTGTCCATCCACTGTCATTGGTCCAACTCCATGGGTTTTGAATCAATGTTGTAGAAGATGACGGTGTTTCCACGGTAACTACGGACGTCTACAAAAAGCAGCACTGGGTCTTTATGGGATCAAATACAAGGGTAAAACAAACATAAAAAAAGGACGGAGAAAATAGATTTGACTAGGGGCCTTCTTCAATCAGTACAAATCAGGAAATAAAACAATCCTTCGTAATCCTTTCGAGCAGGGGAGTCAAACTCATTTTAGATTAGGGGCCACATTCAACCCAGCAGAATCTCAAGTGGGTCAGACCAGTAACATAATACCTTCCAATACCGTACAACTTACAGATGACAGCGGATCTACAAAGACACATTTAGCAGCAGGCAGAGTATAGTTACAACTGCATTTACTTGTCATATTTGTTCAGGTTATTTCCATTATTTGTGAAAGGATAGTTTGTAAATACAAACATTTTCAAGTAATTTTTTTTTTTATACTAAGACAAAGAAAATAATTTGAATTTGTCATTAGTTATAGGTTATTACGATAGTTTTTGCTTTTTTTTTGCTTTTGTTATTTTTTGTTTATTTGGAAAAGCAGATCTTACAGAACTTCCCTTTCGGGTCTGTTGAGCCGCATTATGTCATAAATTCCCATTATGTAATAAAAGTTTAAAATGTAATAAGAATGTCACGTCATCTTGTAATAAAGCCGCATTATGTAATAAACTGACGCATTTTGTAATAAACTACCTCAGTGCATTATGTAGTAAATTTTTTCACATTATGTAGGAAGTTATTACAATTTGAGAAATTTATTACAAAATGCACTGGACACAGTTTTAATTTCAGGAAAAAGGAATGTTCTAAATTAATCTGTAAACTGTGTGGTTGAAGTTCTGATTCCATTACCTGGAGCTCCTGTGACTAATTTCTTCTAAATTGCTCTGAAATTATATTAATTTGGATTGTTATTACATAATAAACCATGTTATTACATTTTTAAAAAAAATAAAAATATGTCAAGTGCATTTTGTAATAAATTTCTCAAAATGTAATAACTTACTACATAATGTGAAAAAAATTACTATATAATGCGTCGACGTAGTTTATTACAAAATGTGTCAGTTTATTACATAATGCAGCTTTATTACAGGATGATGTGACATTCTTATTACATTATGAACTTTTATTACATAATGGGAATTTATGACATAATGCGGCTCAACAGGGTACAATTCAGTATCCACAAATCCAATTTGAATGAAGATGCAAATCCAAGTTTTTAGCAGAATATAGAACAAATAAAGACACACAAAAAAAAGAAAGAAAATGGGCAGGAGAAGAGGGCTTGCGTCGCTTCTTCTTCAACAAGCTAAGACACAATCAGGTGTGTATATTTACATGAATTACGATAGTATTTTACTGGTTGGACCCACTTTAGACTGAACTGGCCTGTATGTGGGCCCTGAACAATGACTTCAATGATTACACTATAAAGGGTTAACCAGGCTGCCGGTAGTTACCGACAATGCCTCTCTCCAGCTGATTGGTGGAACATGGGACCGCCCACTTACACGACAGTAACGGTGGAAAAGAGCTTGTTGTCGTTTACAATTAACACACCATAAAGTTTTAAGATTCATTTTCAAGGATGACAGACGCTGCCATCAGTCATCACTCCCATCACAGTCTCAACCGAGGAAGTTACCGTTTCATTCTCTGACTCAACTTTTTGACGTTTGACAAACATGTGGCGCCTACAAGTTTCTTTAGAACGTTTTTTTTTTTTTTTTTTTTTTAATATATATAAATAATTTCTCTTTCTGCCTTTTAGTTCTTAACTGGCAACTTAATTGTTAGATGCTTCACTTGAAATGTGACAGTGTTATTTTGATCACACACACACACACACACACACACACACCTCTAAACTCATCCGTTGTAGTTGAGTGTTTTTCATCACTGTATTTATTCATTGTTCATTATCTTTCAAACTCCAAAGCTGATTCCTAGTGCAGCAGCTATAAGCGCATAAATACAAACCCTGGTGCACATGCACATGCATGGCTGACGGCCTGTCAGAGCTGTGAGCTGTTATTCATAGAGGAGCTGCCTCTGCTCCGATGATGGGAATTAACAAACGCTACAAGGAATTAGTGTTTCTTGGCACTGTACAAATTAACTTGTTCTGCTCCGTCTCTCTGCGATGCATGCTGCTTTTTGATATGACTCCATTTGGATGCTATTTGTGTGTGTGTGTGTGTGTGTGTGTGTGTGTGTGTAAGAGAAAGACAGAGACAGTGTGTGTGTGTGTGTGTGTGTGTGTGTGTATATGTGTGTGTGTGTGTGTGTGTGTGTGTGTGTGTCTCCGTGGATTAACAGAAATTAGGCACGGCAAAGCCCGATGTCAGACAAATTTCTCTGGGTGATTTCGTCCAGACGGAAACAATGTAAGGAGGGAAGACAGGCCAGATGCACACACTCACACACACACACTCACACACACACACACACACACACACACACACACACATACATAAAACATATGCACATGCGCTCCCACCTGCAAACAGAGGCTGTCAGGTATTACACCTGCTCAACCACAATGAACATCAAACACACATCCTTTCTTTTCTGTTATCGTTGCAGGTCTGCACATCCAACGTCCTGCCTTTTCCTGCTTCTTTTTCTTCTATTTTCTTCCTCACCCACGCTTGCACTCCTTCACACACACCCTCTGAGGAACCGCTGTGTTTCACTTACATTCAGGAAGCAGAAAACAGCTACTGGTGCTAACACTGCCTTTGTACCAGGAGTCTTCTGGAGCTGGAACAGACGATAACTGGGATAGTTTTGAAAAATTTGAATTCCTTTGTTTTATGCTTTTATTATTATTATTATTATTATTATTATTATTATTATTATTATTATTATTATTATTATTATTATTATTAATAATAATTATTTATTTATTTAAATGTATTTATTTCTTAAATCTGTCCTGTTCAGTAATGTGGCCTCCAGTATAAGTGTATTGCTGACATGAGTTGCTTGAACAGTTTTGATGTCAGAGTTTTGAACCTTAGGTCACTTCCCCCTATTGGCTGGATTGAATTCTTTTATTACTGTGCAGATGTTATCTGATGGGAGAAGAGGACAGGAGTTAAACACAAACACTGATACAGCCCCTGAAATGGAAACAAACAACAGGCAAAAACACAACACTAACAACAACAACAAACTGTAACAACAACAATAAACAATAACATCAATAATAAACAGGAACAACAACAGTAAACAGTCCTTTGGATTTACTCTGAGCTTTTATGAACATCTCCATGATGAGTAAATCAGATATAGGAAAAGAACTGATTTTAAGTGAAAAATGCAAAGGGTAATATTGTAATGAATGGTGATAAATCCCTCAGAATAAGTTAAATGTGAAAAAGAAAATTTGGAGGTCACCAAATAATTAGTTGTAGGTTTTTATGAGCTAAACACAATCTCAAGATAATGGTAAAAATCTGAGGAAATTGCATACTGTGACTTTTAACCTATGTAAGTGTACAGAAGAAAAGTTTAAAAAAAACAAAACAAAAATGAAAACACTGATGTAAGAAAGTATTTCCGTGACCTGGCTGTCCTTCCTGTGGGCAATGGTACAATTCTGCTTTCACGATTTTGAAATCAATGCCATGAAAGAAGAGCCAAGAGTTAATGAGTAAAAGAATGTGTTTTTTCTGCACTCTCTGTCAGTCTGTCAGCACTGACACTAAACTGGAGGATGCTGCTGTGGTTCGGAACATCACTGCATAAATGTTTGCATTGTTGGAATTTACTATCTGCTTCAGATTTGTTTGCATCTTGTGACATATTTATTTGCTTATTGTGATCTGCTATTGTAACTGTTTTGCATCATTTCGTCAGGTATATATTTATGCATGTTTTGTTTGTTTTGTACTTCCTGAATGTGTAGTTTTGTACTTGGTTTCGTATTCATTTTGTGTTATCTTTGGATGTATTTTGTTTGGTTTGTCTGACTTTATACACTGCATGAAAAAGCAGATTATCGGCCCCGTAAACACCCGCCAACTTCAGTGATTCCCGTTAATTATCGTGAGTTTACAGAAAAGTTCCGCTATGCCGGAAACTGCCAGAAACGGAGCGTCAGAGGTGGGGGTGGTGGTGGTGGTGGTGGGGTTATACTGTCTGCTAGTTCCCTCCCTATGTGCAGACAGCACACAACCTCCTAAAAAAATACAAGATGAAAAATAAGTCACTTTGGGGAGCAGATACTGTACCTCCAGGTTAAAGCAGGTCAATGTGACGGGGGCTCGTTTCTGCACTAGCTCGTTAAATCGTTAAGCCCAGCGCAACGCATTTTTAATGCATTTTGCGCTATCCCGCTTCTGGGCTCACTCTTTGTTCATTAACAACTAACGCAACGCAAAATGCCGTCGTGCGTTAGTTTGTTAACCCCAATGCAATGCAAAACGCGCTATCCCGTTTCTGGGCTAGTTGGTTAAAAGTGCGCGCTCGCCCAGTTCTGCGCTAAAGAGCTGATTTTAACGCAGACCTCAGAGGTCCGCGTTAGAAGGAGGATGTGTTCTTGTAGCTTAATTTACAGTGACGTTAACTGACGAAAACCCCACTGTTCATGCAGTGATACAGTAGGATTTTATAGCTAGTTGTGTACGGCTAACCATTAAGGCTATTATTATTTAGAAGGGGGCAGGAAATATCAGACTGTCTTCATCCTGCTCCTTTTCCAGCATGGGTGTGGACATGTTTGTTCACCTGATGATTACTGAATGTCTGCTGATGAAATGCACAACCATGAACGAAATGAATGAAATGAAATGGAATGAATGAGCCGAGACTAAACTAAAGAAGAACATAAGTGCACCTAAACTTTATCAAACAATGAAGGGGACAGAAGCTTCAAACTAACTTTACTGTTTGTGTGAAACAGTAAATTTGTTCAAAGGTTTGAGTGTAAAGCCTGCACTAAACTCAACAACTGAACCAGAACATTTTAATTTACAGAAAGATCTAAAATGGATGTGGTGTTTTGTTTTGTTTTTTTCTTTTCTTTTCTTTTCTTTTTTCACACCACCTATTGTACCAGACAATTTCTCACAATATCTTAAAGTCTCAGAAATCAGCTGGTAAATCACATAAAGTCATTATATCAAAAAGCTATTTTCATTTCCTGTATGAGCATCTGCACTGTTGCACAATAAGTCAAACAACAACTTTGAGTGAAATTCAGGTTTTTGTCTCTTTCCCCTTTTAATTTGACTATTTCCATGTATGTATTTGGTGCAAAATTATAAAATGTTCATTAAATACATTTACAGATCTGCATATTGTCACTGTAAGTCCATTTTTGGTCTTTTTTTTTTGTCATAAAATGATTCTATTGGTCAGTCTTTGCTTTGGCCTGATGGTTTTAGAAATATTGAACCCTTTATAGGACACTCATTGAAATACTCTGAACTTCAAAAATTCAGCCCTAGTGTGTTATTGTACATCGTCATCTACCTCCTAGCTGGTTGCCGTGACAACAGTCTCCCTCCTCATGCAATAAAACAACTGTTCTAAGGTCATAAACTGACAAAAATCACTCATATTCACTATTTACAGCTTCAAAATGTCTATAAAATCTCTCTGAGTCACTATATAGTGTTAAAAAAAAGCCAACATGCTCCTTAAAATCACTGAGGCCTGGGATTGGCCCCATATTTAATGTTTGCAGAAATTACCAAAAATAGTCACTTGCCCAGTAAAGGCAAGGCAAGTTTATTTGTATAGTACATTTCATGTACAATGCTTTACATAAAACATAAAAGCATCACAGAAGAGACATAAAAATACATTTAAGATGAAAGTTAAAATATAAAAATATTAAAATTAAAATCATCAGCAATAAAATGTGATTTTAAAGTTCATTTAAAAGACATTATTTAAGAGTTTAAGGGAAAGCTGCAGTAAACGGGTTAACCGATAAAAAGTGTTGAAAACGGTTTGTGACTCCATCTCTTAACTCTTAGAATATTCATCGTTTTTCCAGTTTCCTGAAAAATAACTGTTTTGGACATAAGAGGTTTCCACCCGACAGCGACAGTATAATGGATCTGAATGAGTTGTGCTGACCAGCGTTACCTAAAACTAAAAAAGTGTGTACTGTGTGTGTTTGTTGAAGGTTTTTCTATGTTGTCAAACAGTTCCATCCGTGCAACTTTGGTATTTAACCCTTTCATGCATGAATTATGAGAACATTAATCAAGATTTTTTTTTTTTCCCCGAGTGGTTTTTATTCCTCTTTAGGCATGAAAAAAATAAAAAAAAAATAAAAAAAATAACAACAATAAAAAACAATGCGATTGAATTTTTTTTATGAACCTATTTTCATGGAGTCACAAAAATATCCACTCAGCTGGAAACCATGCATTTCATTTTAGAAGCAAAGAAACGTATTTATTGATCTACTGTGTGAAAACTACGAAATAAAAACAAGTTTAATGCTACTAATCTGATGCTTTCTCACATTTTAACATGCTCTAATATTAGTTATTACTCACTTCATGGAGATAATATGCAAAAATAAACAAAAAACTATTTGTTTAACCCATAAGGACCCAGTGTGACATTTGTGGCAGTTCCCAAAAGAATTTTTCTCCATATTTAACCATCCTTAAGTGGTTTATCACCAATTATTGTAATATTATTTGTTGTATTTTGTGTTTTTTCAGTGAAAATCGGGTATTTTCTGACATTTAATTTACTAATCATGTAGATGTTCATGAAAGCTCAGAGTAAAGTTGAGGATTACCATTTCAAGAATAGAGAAAACTGAAGAAAAAGTGACTTTTTCAGCAAAATATATCATTAACTGAACATAAACCCAGTGTGTCCATCCACTGTCATTGATCCAACTCCATGGGTTTTACTGGTGAATCAATGTTGTAGAAGATGACTGTGTTTCCACGGTTACTACGGCGCTTCTGAATGTCCAAATGGGTCATATCTGATGACCATGAAAAGATGAAGAACTGTATTTTAAACCAATTATTGACATGGATTAGTTGATCATCAGGGATGAAACAGTTTATATCAGTAGATGATTTTGGTAGATGGTGGATGTTTGGGTCTTAATGGGTTAGAAAAGAAAAATAAACTGTTAATTACAGTCAAATAACAATTAGCATTTTTTTTTTTTTTTACTCTCAAACATGTTGCTGCAGATCAGGTTTATCTAGAACAGCAAAGTTACAGTAATGGTCTGAATGTCAGTGTATTATTATGGGATGGTGCATGAGCGTCCACTGTGTTGGCTGATATAGAACTAAAACAACCAAACCCATGAATATACAAGAGAACAGCTGGAGAAGAACTGTCCACTGGAGTGACCACTGGAGTGACCACTGGAGTGACCACTGTGCATGAAAGGGTTAATCAGGACTGTGATCAGCTGTTATAAACCACAGAGTTATTTCATTATTTCAACATGACATTTCTCTTGACTGTGTTGTCGCCTGAATATGAGGAATGGATGTATATTTACAAATCTAATTGTTCTGACCAGATAACATATTTAATATGTTGTGTTCATACTGTTTATAATGAAATACAACTCCAAATACATTTGAATATCACTGTTTCCTTTGTTAAAACTGTCTGAACATTTTATTTTATTTTTTTATTTGAGGTTGTGTTAAAGCAGCATCTTCTCGTGTCAGGTCTGGACTCGTCTTCTCCAGTCTTATATAACCCAGTTCTGGTCCTTGACCCGTAGGTTCAAGAGGCACAGAAGGAGAAAACACACTTCACATTCTATTTCCACTCATGTACACGCTGTAACAGAGGTGGGAAGTGATGAAGTATGAGTACTGCGACACTGGATGGACACACTGGGTTTATGTTCAGTTCATATCTTTGCTGAAAAAGTCACTTTTTCTTCAGTTTTCTCTGTTTCTGAAGTACTAACCTATGAATTTACTCTGAGCTTTAATGAACATTTACATGATTAGTGAATTAAATATAGGAAAATATATGATTTACACTGAAAAAAGTGAAATACTGAGGATAATACAATAAATGGCAATAAACCATTTAAGAAAGGTTAAATACAGAGAAAAATTCATTTGGGAAGTGACATAAAAGTAGCTCTGGGTCTTTATGGGTTAAGTACATTTTTTAGGTATCTGGACTTTACTTGAGTATTTATTTTTCTGGCAACTTTTTACTTTTACTCCCTACATTTTTGCATAAGTACCTGTACTTTATACTCCTTACATTCTCAGAACAGGCTTGTTACTTTTTCAAACTAAACGGATGTGACAGTACGTAAAGTATGTGGCTGCAGAGGGAAACTCAGTGCGGACACACCTTCAGTAAATCTCTAATCTGTGCTGCTCAGTAACATCTTTAAGCAGATGTAGACAGAGGTGAAGCTCACGTCAAAATAAAACCCAGCTGTGGATCCACCATGGTCAAATTAGATGATCATCATCATTAAATGTCCTGCAAATTATTTTCATCTATGAATCTTCTTTTACTTTTTCTCTTCCTTGCCCACATTTCCTTTAATTTTACTTGTGAAAATTCTTCTAATTTTTTTCCCCCTGTCCCTGCATGTTTTTGTGGGTCACCTGTCAGGTATCAGACCCGGTGCAGGACTGTGGTCAGTACCATTCACCGTGGAATTAGAAAACAGAAACTTTTAGAATTTTACCTGGTTAAATAAACATTGTTTCATTCATGGCAAAAAATGCCAATTTTTAAAAAATTATTTATTTATTTATTTTTGTGGCGTCTTATACCTGTGTTATATGTTTCAGTGTTTGTCTTACTTTTTGTATGTTTGAAAAACGGAATATGAATAAAAAATACATTGATTTAAAAAAAAAAAAGCACTTTTACTTTTTACTTCTGTACTTTGTTACAATTTAAAAGTTGTACTTTTTTTCTTTTACTTAGGTAAAGGAGTTGAATCAGTACTTCTACTTTTGCTTTTTTCACACAAGTAGCTTCAGGCGTCCCATTTTTGGGACTTCTTTTCTGATCCAGCTCTTAATTTGACCAGTTAATCTCTTATATATCAGTAACTCCCCCCAATCAGATCAGATGGAGGGTACCAGGTGGGTACTGTAGGATCAGATGGAGGGTACCAGGTGGGTACTGCAGGATCAGATGGAGGGTACCAGGTGGGTACTGCAGGATCAGATGGAGGGTACCAGGTGGGTACCGTAGGATCATATGGAGGGTACCAGGTGGGTACTGCAGGATCAGATGGAGGGTACCAGGTGGGTACTGCAGGATCAGATGGAGGGTACCAGGTGGGTACTGTAGGATCATATGGAGGGTACCAGGTGGGTACTGCAGGATCAGATGGAGGGTACCAGGTGGGTACTGCAGGATCAGATGGAGGGTACCAGGTGGGTACTGTAGGATCAGATGGAGGGTACCAGGTGGGTACTGCAGGATCAGATGGAGGGTACCAGGTGGGTACTGCAGGATCAGATGGAGGGTACCAGGTGGGTACTGCAGGATCAGATGTTCTCCAGTGAAATCAGCCCTGAGTGCAGATCTGTCAAGTAAGACTAGGCAAGAAAGCAATCAGCAAAAACGTCTGATTTGACCCATTTTTCAGAGTCAAATGACCTTGACCTTGTCTAATATCATGTGACCTTTGACCTGTACATGATTGCAGACCTTCATAAACTACAGTAGCATCCCTCAAAACCTCTAACATGACATTTGCATGAGCAGATATGGCAGAACCACCCCACACATGCAGGATTTTCCACTGAAAAATGGGTTTTCTGCACTGGGCTGACGGGCACCCTAAAGATGGAGGTGGGGGGGGGGGGGGTCTGAAACTGTACGGTTTGGGCTGAAATGTTTTTTGGGAGTTACTGAAATATAAGAGATTAACTGGTCAAACTAAGAGCTGGATCGGAAAAGAAGTCCCAAAAATGGGACGCCCTAAAGTAGCTGCTGTTCTTTTTTTTTTTTCTTTGCTTTTTTATGGGCTCAGCTGGCTGACAGTAGCTGTTCTTCTTTTTTTTTCTTTGCTTTTTTATGGGCTCAGCTGGCTGACAGTAGCTGTTCTTCTTTTTTTTTTTTTTTTTCTTTGCTTTTTTATGGGCTCAGCTGGCTGACAGTAGCTGTTCTTCTTGTTTTGTTTTTTTTTTTCTTTTTTATGGGCTCAGCTGGCTGACAGTAGCTGTTCTTCTTTTTTTTTTCTTTGCTTTTTTACGGGCTCAGCTGGCTGACAGTAGCTGTTCTTCTTCTTCTTTTTTTTTTCTTTGCTTTTTTATGGGCTCAGCTGGCTGACAGTAGCTGTTCTTCTTCTTTTTTTTTTCTTTGCTTTTTTACGGGCTCAGCTGGCTGACAGTAGCTGTTCTTCTTTTTTTTTCTTTGCTTTTTTACGGGCTCAGCTGGCTGACAGTAGCTGTTCTTCTTTTTTTTTTCTTTGCTTTTTTACGGGCTCAGCTGGCTGACAGTAGCTGTTCTTCTTTTTTTTTCTTTGCTTTTTTATGGGCTCAGCTGGCTGACAGTAGCTGTTCTTCTTTTTTTTTTCTTTGCTTTTTTATGGGCTCAGCTGGCTGACAGTAGCTGTTCTTCTTTTTTTTTCTTTGCTTTTTTACGGGCTCAGCTGGCTGACAGTAGCTGTTCTTCTTTTTTTTTCTTTGCTTTTTTATGGGCTCAGCTGGCTGACAGTAGCTGTTCTTCTTTTTTTTTCTTTGCTTTTTTATGGGCTCAGCTGGCTGACAGTAGCTGTTCTTCTTTTTTTTTCTTTGCTTTTTTACGGGCTCAGCTGGCTGACAGTAGCTGTTCTTCTTTTTTTTTTCTTTGCTTTTTTATGGGCTCAGCTGGCTGACAGTAGCTGTTCTTCTTTTTTTTTCTTTGCTTTTTTACGGGCTCAGCTGGCTGTCAGTAGCTGTTCTTCTCCATAAGTACAGAATGTGTGTACTTTTGCCACCTCTGGGCTACAAACATACTCTGATGATACTTACCTTTATTTCATGGTAATCAAACTCAAATGCAAACTGTGTGGCCTTGTCACATCTAATTTTTTTCCTTTTCTTTTGCTGTTTCTTTAATTATTTGCAATGTTTCTGCTTAACTCTATTACAGCTGTAGTCATGATTTTTCCCACACTGGACCAGACTGACTTAGTTTCCGCCTGGGGTAATGGCTAAGCTGTAATAACTAATATGAAATGCCTTGGGCTAAACTAAATTGTGACAGCCTTTCCAGCTTCAGAAGGTTTGATTAACCTTCAACTAGTCCTCATGTCTAAATGATTTATATTCTTCACCTTTCAGAACTGACACGAAGGTCCGTTCGGTTGTATTTTTATCGTAGTTTGACATTTGGGCACATTAAGCCTCATGTACGAAAGTTCTGGTCAAACTTAGACATATGTAACACAGACGAATCTGGTGTTTATCACGAGTAAAGTCAATGAAATCCACAAGAAAGTAAGAAAAGTTAAAGTGTGGGAGGAACCTTCAGACCTTTATCATTTAATATAGAGTAACTAGTGTGTTGTTGTTGTTGTGGTTCATATTGAAATATACAGTATATGAGTTAATTCCCACAAAGTTATTGACGACAAGAAGCGTTGGTGTCCTCTTGAGTATCTTTAATTAATACTGTTTGGTTGTTTTTGCTGGTTTTGTCTCTATGTTATGTCTATCAACCCTTTAACCCACAGGTGTCAAACATGCGGCCCCGGGCCAAAACCGGCCCACCAAAGGGTCCAATCCAGCCCCTGGGATGGATTTGTAAAATGCAAAAAATACACTGACAGTATTAACAGTCAATGGTGTTCAAATCATTTTAGGTCAATTCAATCTAAAGCGGATCAGACCAGTAAAATACTATCATAATAACCTATAAATAATGAAAACTGCACATATTCCTCTTTGTTTTAGTGTAAAAAAAAATAAAATTACACAAAAATGGTTACATTTACAGACTAGCCTTTTACAAAAAATGTGAATAAAATGAACAAATAATAACCTGAAATGTCTTGAGAGAAGTATGTGGAATTTTAACAATATTCTACCTGTTCCTAAATGTTTTGTGTATTTGTAGATCCACTGTGATCTGTAAATTGTGATGCACATGTATAAATGATAAACTGAGGCATAATATTGTTAAAATTGCACTTATTTTCCTTCAGAATTTTCAGGTTGTTCTTATTTGTTCATGTTAAGTTCAAGTACAGTTCATAGACGGAAACATTTTCATTAAGGAATTTTACTTTTTTCACTCAAAAACAGAGAAAACTGTGGAGTTGACATTATTTATAGGTTCTCAACAAAGGTGAAAATTAATTTAAAAAAAAAAAATGCCCAAATTTTCCTTGTGTCTCTCTTCCTACTATTTCTTGCAGTAACTAATGATATAACTGATTACTTTTTTCCTCCAGTTTAATGATGCAGTGAACTACTGTGTTGTAATTGGTCTTGTTACCTGTTTCTTATTTGTTGCGTAAATGGAAGTAGACAGATGGAGGCTATTTCACTAATTTCCTGGTTTCCTGCTCAATGGTGGACTGTTCAGGCAAGGTGAGGTTTTAGAGCTGACGTAGTAAAACAGCATGCTCTCCCTAAGATAATAAAAAAAAAACTAAATACCCTCAGTGCATTCTCTCTAACCAAGGAGGAGATGCTTTATCCAAACCAGACAAGACATGATTTAAACCAAAGATTTGTTTGCACCATTTGTGATCCAGGCAGAACTAAACGCACTCATTAAATGTACGCTGTTGGAGTCTGTCGAGCCCAACGCCTTTAGACAGCTAATTAGCAAAATACCAGTTACACAGAGACAGTGGACCACCGTGCACACAGGCCTTTTCCAGGTACCTGCATCTCTAAGGACTTTTCTAAGTAGCTGGAACAGAAGCTAAAATTGTCAAAGTTAAATTTTTTCATGAATTTTTCAAAATCTCTTTTTTTTCCCCCATCTGTATTAAAAACTCTGGGGGCTGTGGCGCCTTCTCTCACTGGGGTCCGCTCCTTTCCTGGTGGGTGTGGGGGTCCCAGTTGGCCCTCTCCCACTAGTTGGGATGCGGGGCTGTGTTGCTGGGGCCTGGTCGCCGGGGTCGGCGGCTGCCTCCTGGTGCGGATGGCTCCCTGAGACAGCGCCTCCTAAACTGATGTTTTACTTTTACTTGTACATTTTTGTTCTGGTCTACCCGTGCTCAGTCAGTCTTCTTAAGTATGTGTGAGCTTGTGGGTTTGCATGTATATGTGTGTGTGTGTGTGTGTGTCTGTGTGTGTGTGTATTAGAGCCCGACCGATTAATCGGCTGATTAATCGGGCCGATTACAGCGTTTCACCAGTTAATCAACATCAGCCAATATGTAGCCGATATATTAACTTTTTGCTGCGCAGAGATTCTGTCGCTCGCTGCTCCTGTGTGTGTGTGTGTGTGTGTGTGTGTGTGTGTGCTGCCCGGAGAATAAGAGGAACTTTAAAGCGAGTTAGTTTCACTTTCACTCCTGCTCGGACAATGATGCTATCACCCCCCCCACACACACACACAATCACGGAGCTACTACCCCCCCCCCCGCGCGCGCTCTCTGACAAGGATGGACCGCTAACCCCACCCCCCTCGTCTTATGAAGTATTCACCCCCCCACACACCCATGTCCGTGCACTTCCTGTCTCCCTCACAGTTTCATTCTGCTGGCAGGCCATGGTGTTAATAGTGTAGGGGAGACTGGGGACAGTTGTAACACGGGTCAGTTGTAACTCTTGCGGTTGCTCCAATCAGGAACAATGCTGACATCAGCACATGCATAGACATGATGACATCAGCTGGATCGATGCCAAAATAAACTACAATACCTGCGAGGGGTGGGGTTTGTTGTGCCTGGAACCATTTGTTAATGAATTCTTTGGTGACACTTTATAATCAGTCCACACTATGAAGCATTAGTTCAGCATTAACAAATCCTGAATTCATTATTTATAAAGCCTGTTTCTGACATGAATACTCATTAATATATGGTTTATAAGCACAGTTATAAATGTTTTACTCATCATTAATAAGATCATCTACACTGTGCTTAATGACTGTATTTTCATACTTTATAAATTATGGATTCAGCATTTAAACATTTAGTATTGCATCACTTACAAACCAATTAAGATGTGCATTTCTGCTCACACATACACTATTCACACATGTACTAATGGTGAGTGAATATGTCAGTGTGTATTTTACACTAACTCACACATTTCATTTCCAATAGATGTCCAATAAACAGTTATTAATACAGGAATTCATTATTTCAGGTAGTTATTAAGCACTAACTACTCATTAATTAAGTCTATGGTGTGAGTTCATCTAAAGTGTGCACTATTTATGCCATCTAAAGCATTTACAAATGAGAATTAAAGGTTGGAAATGAATAAAGACTCAAAAAAGTGTCAGTTATTCTAACAAAGAAAAGAAACAACACATGGGATTATTAAAACAAACTGCATGACTGAATGATGAAGGATTAGGATTATGAATGATGAGTAGAACATTTATAACTGCGCTGATAAACCATATTTAATGAGTATTCATGTCAGAAATATGCTTTATAAATGATGAATTCAGGATTTGTTAATGCTTAACTAAGGCTTCATAGTGTGGACTTATTACAAAGTGTTACCAATTCTTTTATGTCTAATGTATCTTGAACTTCAGTGTTCATCATCATCTTGGCAGACCCCTGTTTTTGTTTTTTTTTTGGTTATTTTTTTGTCATATAATAAAATCACATTCAGGTCATCTCCGCTGTTGCTTTTCTTGGACTTTTTATTAGTTGTGTTTGTTTGGATTTGTCACCTGGATAAATAAGGTGACATGAGGCCAAAGTTCTGCTCCGTCCATCACAACGAGACAAGAAATGACTGCGTGTCGGAAGCCGCTGTGGTTCGACTTTGAATGTCTTTGTGTCGTTTGCAGCAGTTGTGTCGTCGGTGATGCTTCCCACCAGGCACAGCTCACACCGAATCTGCGCGGACTCGTTGTTTTTGAGCCGTGCTTCAGTGTTTTCACAAATCTCCGGCTTTGTTTGCCACGCTGTCACATCTCGTTTCAGTATTCACATAGGTGAGCTGTGAGGGGATTGAGGAAACACCAATATATTCGCTACAGTTCACTGCTAGCGATGCTGCGCCGAAGACAACCTCTGATGTTTCGTGTATGGGTTTAAAGAGATTTATCATTTATAATAGAAAAAAAAGAACTCGCTGAGATACATAAACCAAAATACACAGCACTTGTTTCTAAATACTGATGAATTATGAAGTGGACCAAGTGTAAGTTTCTAATAAATATTTCAGTGTTACATATTTTAACATTTGTGGGTTTGTCCTGATAGTATAGACACAATCCTCCAGCTTTTCACTCCTAAATATCAAATATTTTTGGGGAGATTTTCAGGTCGGTTCAGATCAAGATTCAAACCCCTTACATTAGCAGATAATCTGTACCAAGACCTGGTCACAGAGCAGGTTTATTTCTACTTGTTGGAGGGGATGAATCTGGGGTAAATCAGCTCCACAGTCTCATCATGGCTTTAGATTTTCAGCAGGTGAATGTGGTTGTTAAAAATGTTTTCTCTTTTCTTATTCTACTATCATCAAACCTCCAAGTATGACCTGTGTTTTTCACTCTTTTTACGACAGTCAGTAGAGGTACGTCGTAACCCTTTAACCACTGACGTGTCTGTGGTGAGCGTTCTGAATGGAGGATTTATTTTAAATGTTCATTAAAATTCAACCATTTGCTCAATAGGAAAACTTTCCAAACGTGCTGATAGAATAGATCACAGGTGTCAAACATGCGGATATGAACAATCCTTTTAGTTCAGGTTCCACATTCAGACCAATTCAATCTGCAGTGGGCAGGACCAGTCAAATACTATCAGAATAACATAGAAATAATGACAACTCCAAATGATTCTCTTTGTAAATGTAAATATTTTCATGTATTTGCACTAAAACAAAGTATGATTTAGCAAAAAATGTGAATAACCTGAACAAATATGAAAAACCTGAAATGTCTTAAGAGAATTAAGTACAGTTTTAACAATATTCTGCCTGTTACTAAATGTTTTGTGTGTTTGTAGATCCACTGTGATCTGTCAGTTCTAATGTACATGTGGAAATGATAAACTGAGGCAGAATAGTGTTAAAATTACATTGATTTTTTCAGTTTGTTCATGTTATTCACATCTTTTCAAAGGATACTTTGTAGATGTAACCCTTTTCATAATGTAAATTTTCTTTTTTCACTCTAAAGTATAGAGAAAAGTTTGGAGTTGACATTATTTATATACTTTTATATTATTTCACTGGTCCAGCCCACTTCAGATCAAATTTATCTGAATGTGGAACTGAACTAAAATGAGTTTGACATTCCTGGAACAGACCCTTTTCTTTCCATATACATCTGAGCATGCTCAGTGCACCCCCCTGCCGCCTGGGTAATAGGGCTAAAACACAGAGCAGTGACTGAGACTGACTTGTTATAAAAATAGATGGTTTGGGCTTTTTTTTTTTTTTTTTTTTTTTTACAATTTTATTTTGTGATTTTTTGTTTTTACTGTTGTTTCCAGTGTTGTGCTGATTTTCCTTTATTATTTTTTTTTATTATGTTTTAACCAAGTTTTGAATGTGTAACTGCTTTTTTGGAGTTCAACCAGGTGTCAGAAAGCAGAAAAAAGGAGCCCCAAAACAAAAACTACTGGGTCGAAATTCAAATTCATGTTCTCTGCACTGGCCTCCTGTGGCTCAGATAATAGACTTTAAAACAGCTCTGCTCGTTTATAAGTCTGTCCATGGTCTAGCACCAAAGTACATCTGAGACATGTTGGTCCCATATGAACCATCTTGGACCCTGAGAACCTCAGGGACTGGTCTGAGAACCTCAGGGACTGGTCTGAGAACCTCAGGGACTGGCCTCAGAACCTCAGGGACTGGTCTGGGAACCTCAGGGACTGGCCTCAGAACCTCAGGGACTGGTCTGGGAACCTCAGGGACTGGCCTCAGAACCTCAGGGACTGGTCTGAGAACCTCAGGGACTGGCCTCAGAACCTCAGGGACTGGTCTGGGAACCTCAGGGACTGGCCTCAGAACCTCAGGGACTGGTCTGGGAACCTCAGGGACTGGCCTCAGAACCTCAGGGACTGGTCTGAGAACCTCAGGGACTGGCCTCAGAACCTCAGGGACTGGTCTTGTGCTGGTGCCCAGAGTCAGGACTAAACAGGTGAAGCTGCGTTTCAGTTCTATGCAGCTAAACTCTGGAACAGTGAGACAGACCTGTACTGTGACAATGTTTAAGTCCAGGCTGAACACACCTCTGTTCAACTATAACAACTGGAAGGGTTCTATCTGCACTCTTCTCTTTTATTTTGTTTTAATTGATTATTATTTATGTTTTATTGATTATGTTTTAATTGTAATTGTGTGTTTTTAATCTGTCTCTTTTCCACTTTTGTGAAGCACTGTGAACTGCCCTGTGTATGAACTGTATGATACAAATAAATGTGCCTCGCCTCATGTTGTTGTTCAGTGTGTTCCAGTTCACAGTTCATGTTCAACATCCTAAATCTCTTATTGATGTACATTCTCAGTGCCTTATTTAGTAAAAACCTGTCAAACTTCAATTCCTCTCTTTGTCTTTTTCTGTTCTTCCACCTGTTTTGACCCTAAGATGCTGAAGTTAACCCTTTAACTCCTAATGTGTCCGTGGTGAACATTCTGAATGTATGATTTAGAATTTTTTAATTATTCATAAAAATTCTACCCTTTTGTCAATAATTAAAAAAAAAAAATCTAAATATGCTGATAGAGTAGACCTTGCTCTTTCCATAGACATCTGAGCATGCTCAGTGCAGCCCCCACCTCTTGTGTAATGGGGGCCAAAACATAGAGCAGTGAGTGAGACCGACTCATACAAAATAGACAGTTTGGGCTTTTTTTTTTACACCGTTTTTCATGCTTTTTTTTTTTTTGGTTTGCTTGTTTTTACAGTTGTTTCCACTGTTGTGCTGCACCACCCTGTTTTGACCCTATGATGCAGAAGTTAAATACACTTTTTTGAGGATTGAAAAAATAAATAAATAAAATAAATTGCCAAAAACTCTAAAGTAAAGTATCTCTCAATTGCAGCTGAATCATGAGCCACTCTTGTGCCATTTAGAAAGGAGAGCGGTTCTTGAAAAGCCCTCGAGGAAAGACCCTTCAAGGATTCACTTACATAAAGTTACATGTACATCATCAGATTTTATCGGCGGAACGTTCCAATTTCCATGATTCTTTCAGAGTCCTTCCTTTTGGAGAAATTTCAAGGATGTATCTGCGGATCCTCGGCACTGTTCAACTACCCACAATCCTCTTCATGAGTCTTTAAAAAATAAGTGGAGAAAAAAGCTGACAATGGCCGTAAATAAATAAATCCTTCAAAAATAAAAAGAGAGTAAATCGCTAAAAATAAACAAATGGAAAATAGAGGAAATTAAAATAATAAAAAATGAATATAGAGAAAAGAAAGCTCAGAATAGCTAAAATATGAATAAAAACAACATTGTAATTCTAGTATTTTTTTTTTTTTTTAGGATGAATAGATTCAGTCATTCAGTGAAATAAGAATGAATGAACAGTTAAATCCTAGATACATGGAAGGTTTTTCTTGAAGTAAAAAATATATTCCTATAGGTTAAGTTTAGATGAAGTTTGTTTCATGTTGCAGGAGGACACATAAACGCTGCTTCACTTTATGTTACACTTGTAAACATCAGTTATCAGTCATAACATTATGATCACTGTCAGGAAGTGTGGTATTAACTCTGATTATCATTACAATGGGAAGTATCCAATGCAGTGAAAGGTGCCTTTGTATTGAAGTGATCAATACTATTATCACTTTTCCTGTCAGAGGTCGTCCTTGAACGGCTGATTGGTGTGTTTATTAGTAATTAGTAAATGTCATGTGTGTCAGTGTGTTACTGATCCACTAATTTGAGGGCGAGACCTTTTCTATTCTTGTTAAATTGTTCCATTCATGTTGGAATTGATCAGAAGGAAGGACTGTGGTCTCTAGAGTCCACCTCCACCAAGGGTTTTACTTATATGCTTGTGTTTTTTGTTTTTTTTTTAACCACATGATGAATACAATCAACTGTTCACATCAGTTCACTTTGGTATTTTATTATTTCAGCTCATTACACTAGTATTCAATTTTATTTATTTATTTTTTTAGAAATTATCTGCCTCAGAGATTATAACTGTGCTAACGTTTTCATACGTTAATGAGATGAATTGGAAAACAAACAAAAGTGTTGGTTCGCTCATGTTTTCAGTGTATAATATAATGTGTTATTCATTTATGTACGTTTATATAATAGAACCTGTAAAGCAGTGTTTTTCAACCTCGGGGTCGGGACCCCACATGGGGTCGCCTGGAATTCAAATGGGGTCGCCTGAAATTTCTAGTAATTGATAAAAAAACAAACAAACAAAAAATCTTACTAATAAAAAATATATGGTGAGTTGACAGAGACAATCCCAATCCATAACAGACAAACTGTGAGTGTGAAACTGCAGCGCTGTGGTTCTGTTTGTGTGTCACATGTTCACTGTGGTCAGTTTCAGATGCTGCAGCTCTTTCATAATTCATAGTTTCAGTTCTTGTTTGTTCAGTATTAATTGTCCTCCTTGTAAATCACAGCTGGACTGACTGGACAGATCCTGACAAAGGAAAATCAAATTCTCCCTTTGTGCAGAAATCTACACCTGGATTTACTGCCTCTGTCCACAATAATATACATTATATAGACTAAATGTCATCTAAAATTAACCTTTATTTGCAACATAGTATAGTAAACTATAACATGATCAAAAACAAATTAATTTTAGTAAAAAAAAAAGTCTCCGTTTTGAATGTCTGGGGTCACCAGAAATTTGTGATGTTAAAATGGGGTCATGAGTGAAAAAAGGTTGGGAACTACTGCTGTAAAGGGAATCTATCATAATGTGCTGACAGTGTTTTGAAGTAGATCTAAGAAACACTTTCCTTTTTCAAATTAATTTTAACATTTTCACCCATGACAGTAGCTTGGAAACTGCAGCCAACCTGCATTTTAGACAATTTTATCATTTTTTTATTTAGTGAACCAAACTTGGTGAAGTTTGACTACTTTTATTCTGGAGGCATTTTACTTGTAGACCAGTGGTTTTAGTCCTAAATCGTTCTTGTCCCACAATTTTTGGTGAATAAATACAGTGAAATTGTCAAGAT
Source organism: Sphaeramia orbicularis (assembly GCF_902148855.1). Classification (NCBI taxonomy): domain Eukaryota; kingdom Metazoa; phylum Chordata; class Actinopteri; order Kurtiformes; family Apogonidae; genus Sphaeramia; species Sphaeramia orbicularis. The sequence goes on from NC_043973.1 coordinate 49,420,999, forward strand.
GACACACAAAGAAAGGTTGTGCTCATACCAAGGTTCTAATAGTTTTGGATTTTTCATTATAGTTTAGTTTTATTTAGTTTTGACTTTTTTTTCTCTAATTCAGTTCGTTTTAATTAGTTGTTAGAGCAGCTTTGATAGTTTTTATTAGTTTTTGTTGTTATCTAAATGTTTAGTTTTAGTTTTTTTTATATCTTTTATCTTCTTTGACGTCGTATTCAAATAAATCCCAGACAGGACTCTGCTGCTTTCTCCCAACTTTAGTCTCCATGTTTCCAGGTAGAGTGGGGACCAGAAGACGACTGGAAACCACAAGTGACAAGAAGTGATGGGCCATTAAATATCATATGGTTCCAGCAGCTGAAATTGCTTGAGCGAAATAAATTGATTTTACATCAATCCGACATTGACAAAAATGAAAACTAAGAGAATTTTATCCATAATTTTTATCCGTTTTAGTTAGTTTTGTAAACACACAATACAGTTTCAGTTAGTTATCGTTGTTTTCTTTTAATGATAGTTTTTATTTATTTCAGTTAACAAAAATGTTTTTTCAATTCTAGTTTTCGTCATTTCGTTAGTTTTTGTTAACGGATAATAACCTTGGCTCATACTGTCTACAAAAAAATAGAACCAATGTCCCCGTAGCTCACCAGCATCTTCTATCAAGAATCAATGACATGTTGTATTTGTGAGGTTCTCAGGTTCTGCTGCTGTGGTAGAGTCCTGTGGTCAGTCTCCCAATAGAAGTGGGAGGTACTTTCACTGGAGGAGAACTCAAATAATTAAATGAAAGTCCATATCTGACTTCCTATCAGTGCTCAATTTCCATTTTATAAGACATCAACATTTGGCCCATTATAGGTAAAGGCCCATTTTTAATATTCAAAAAATTCATCAAAAGTGTAAAGTCAACATTTCTCAAAACTGTGAACAAACTTTGTAGACACTGTCCCAAGGAAGCTACATATGAAATGTGAAATAAATCTGACCAATAGTTTCGTCAGAGAAGATGTTTGAAGAAATTGCTAATGAAGACAGCGACAGTGATGAAGACAAAGGAAACACATCTCCTTCACGGTGGCTCATGGGCTATGGGCTGGTGAACGAGTGAACAGTGGTGTAGTCCAGGGTATACACTGGGATACGCCATATACCGACTTATTTTTCAGTCAGTATTATGTACCGGTATACCCTCTTCTAAACCCCCCTAATGTGCACCATTCAGTACTATTTGAGCCAAATTGCTAATTTTTTCCCCTCGGATGGTGAAGCCATGACCCGCCCTACTCTGCCTCTAATTGGCTAGTACTCGCTGCCTTCACTGATTAGATTGGTTAACTTTAGGCATGAGGACTGTTAAGCCAGTCAGAGGCAGAGTAGGGCGGGTCATGCTGAGGAAAACATTGCTAACTAGCGTTGGCCACCTCTGGAAACGACTGGACACATCCTCAGGTGTCAGTGCCACCCCAGTTGATTGACAGGTCACTGCACTTCTCATTGAAAGGTGCGCAAATATTGGAAATCCGAATGAGAAAGGCAGAATAAACATCTTTCAAGTGAGTGACACATATCGAGAGAACCTACTTTGATGGAATACGTAATTCTGAGGTCAGTTTTAAGGTGGTTTCAGAATGAGTCACTGTTTTAAACTACTGACCATATGACTGCACATTTAGAGGAGAGATGTTGTCGTCAATAGTGAAACTGTGTGAGTAGGCTAATGTTATGAAAGGCTAATATTATGAAAGGCTAACATTATGAAAGGTAAACGTTATGAAAGGCTAACGTTATGAAAGGCTAATGTTATGAAAGGCTAATGTTATGAAAGGCTAACATTATGAAAGGTAAACATTATGAAAGGCTAATATTATGAAAGGCTAATGTTATGAAAGGCTAACATTATGAAAGGCTAATGTTATGAAAGGCTAACATTATGAAAGACTAATGTTATGAAAGGCTAACATTATGAAAGGCTAAAGTTATGAAAGGCTAACATTATGAAAGGTAAACATTATGAAAGGCTAATGTTATGAATGGCTAACATTATGAATGGCTAACGTTATGAAAGGCTATCCTATGTTTGCCTCATGTTGAATCCATTTCCATTCCTGCAGCTGCTTGTGTGTCCAGTAAAACCTACAAACTGCTCCTAATGAAGTCATGATCATTTGATAAGAGTGAGCGAATACTACTGATGGATTTCTGGGTAAACTAAATAGAGTCATCTGACATGTCACTGTTCCTAAAACAGGGCATTTTTCTGGGCTACCTCTTTTCTTTTTTTTTTTTAAGGCAAAAATTTTGAGTATGCCCACTTCTCCAGGGACCACTCCACCACTGCTAATGAAGTAAAAGTACCTTTAAGTGTGACTGCTTTTTCCGTACTGTCCCAAAATGACAGCCTTACTTTTACACGTTTGACTCGACTTGGTTATATCGGTTAAAGCTCCTCTTATACCATCTGTTTGATGCAATAGGTAGGCACTGTACCAATGTCATAGATTTTTAGAGCTTTATATCTGCAGACAGTTTCCTGCTGTTTTCTAAAACGACTCTCCGACTCTCATAGCATGACAAACAGGATGTGATGCGCCGGCAGACATTCCCACAGGAAGCCGCAGCCACAGTCTAATGTTTGAGGTGGAGGCTGCCGCTGATGATGGATTTAAATTAAAGCTGCACCTGTGAACTAAAAAGCTGGCCTTGCTCATATTTCACAACTTCCTGGCCCACATGTGACATCACTGACTCTTCACGTCCTGCTTTGGCTGTCAACGCATCACATTCAAGGACGATCTGGACACAGAGGCTCCCAGGAAGCTGTCTGTTTCCTGACCTTCCAACCAAACACAGCACAAGTCCGAAATACAACAGGAAGATGGGCGCACAAAAGCACATTTAATCATCAGTATTCAGAAAGTCAGAAAATAGTGCATCATGTGAAGTCTGGGAATTTCCATAATGAAAAACCTAATTAGTTGATTTTGTCAGTATGAAAGGTTTTATCTGTAGGCAACTACAGTGTGTTAAAACACATGTTAAAAAAAAGTCTTATTAACACAGCAATACCTGCTATACATAAATAACAAGTGTAAAACATGCACATTTCTGGTACAGATTTAAGAGAAAAAAGTTCAAATCTGCAAAGAATCCAAATAACTGTAAGTTTAACCATAACCTTTCTTTCAGTTTAATTATATTTACATTACTTTGGCTGTACTGAGTTTATTAATGTAGTCTTACATTTTATGATTCAGACTTTCATAACTTCTTATCTATCTATCTATCTATCTATCTAGATCAGGGCTGTCAAACTCATTTTCTTTCAGGGGCCACATTCAGCCCAATTTAATCTGAAGTGGGCCGGACCAGTACAATAACAGCACGACAGCCAATAAGTGGGTATACCCTCAATTTTGCCCCCTTTTTTTTTTTTTTTTTAAGTAGTCTAGAAAAACGCAGTTTTAGAAACAATGACATGTAAGACGACTCTATTTAGTTTCCCCCC